>NC_081410.1:536699753-536999753 GCF_030272615.1 Cryptomeria japonica
CTTAACAATTGACGGTAAACTATCAAGTAGTCTTAGCCCCTTCTTCATGTTTATAGATATAGAGTTTTGAGAGATTCAAACTGTGAAGATTTTATTTTCTTTCACCTTCACTTATGATTTCTATTGTACTTCAAAATCTATGGATTAAATTGATTTTACAACATATCTATATATTCTAGTTCTTCATACTCTTCTAGTTTTTTGCATTTGCCTTCCCATTATATAGAAAACTATTTTCCATGTTTCATACAATACCTATCTTTGATTATTTAGGATGATAATGTGATGCTTGGATCCCCATTTAATACATCAACATCCTAGACAATGAGATCCTTATCTTGGTTTAAGGTTCCTTTCTTTCTTCTTTTTTATAGTTTTGTATTCATTTTTAAGATTTTATAATCCATTTTCCTATATAAAAAAAAATTATTCATCTCATATTTTCTCTATAGCTTAGGACAAGATTCTATTTTATAATTGAATGGAATAAAAAATGTTTGATAACTAGGGATACTAGATGAGATGCCAATTACGATATCTTTCAAACTTATATAGAAAATGATTAATTAGATCGATTCATTGAAATTACAATGAAATGTATAAATTTAAAAAGATTCATTGCCATCAAGAATAGTAATCACTATATAAGATAGAGGCATGTGATCTTCATGCACGATGAAAAACCTAAAAATGATGAGGTGTGTATCCAAGTCATAACAAGAATGAAGATAAAGGGGAATAGTCAATCAAAATCTAAATTTAAATTTGAAAGGAACGGGTTGAGTCCCCAATCACTAATCAACCTAATGACAAAAAAACCAACCCTATGCAGATAAACATTTAGATCCAAGTTTATGGATAAAATGTTTGATTAGAGTATGTATATTTAAGAATAATATATTTGATAAATCCATAGGAATACATCTTTATAGAGACTAGTAAAGGATAGGAAAATGGGCACAAATTTGTTCAATATTTGGTCCTTTTATTTGATTAGATAAAGCACGGAAGGGCCCAAGCCTTGTTACAAAATAAAATAGAAACTATTTAGAAACAACAAAAATCAAACAAAAAAGACTCATGAAAAGGGAGATAGGAGCTAGCAAAATTAATCAAAATAAGGTTTTGACCAAAGCATAGAACTAGGAGAGGACCTCAAAAATTGAGGAAATTAGAAAGATGAGCAAAGAACACTCAAGGTTGTTTAAATGATTTTTGTAACCAAGGCCTCTTGATAGGATGAGGGTATTAAGAATCACAGTTACACTTTAAAGAGTCAAACATAGGTGAATAAATCACATATGCATGCTTCTTCTTGACCTTATAAGGGTAACCATGATATCATTTCTACCAGTATAAATCTACCTATTATAATGATTTAGAGGAAAAACCTCATCCTTGGTGACATTATTGAAGAGAATAGAATCATGTTCAGCTTGAAAAATCTAGAAAATATTGTCACTATGGAAGTAGAACTAACAAGGGTTCTCAAAAAGGAGATCCTACTCCTTAAAACCCAATCTAGAGCTCAAGTTGAATTTGTTGACTAACTTCAAGTTAATTTCAACACAAATGCAAAATCTAGCAAAAAAGAACCTCATTTTATATTTTGTGATATCATTAATAGAAATGACCTAGCCAACATCATCAACAATACCATGAATAATACATTCATCCCAACATTCAAATGAGAGCTATGGAATCCAAACCCATATAGAGACCATCTTAATTTTGGTGACATTAAAACCAATAGAACATATTTGTTTTTTTTTAAACTAAAAGACATATGCCACATATTTTATATTAATATAATAAGAGATTTACAAGATGCCAGAATTATAGTACTAGCCAGATCGTTACAAAAATTGCAACGGATTGCAAATTACATTAGATTACCTATAAATCCAGATAATAGCAAGGGTAATATTATATGGTCCTATACTAAACTTTCTATACATTAAAAACCCAATTTTTAAATGCCCAACTGTAATGCCCCGCCAGGAAACCCCGAAGGGATAAGCCAAAATACAAGATTAGAGTGCAATAATTTTTTTTTATAAAAGTTACACCACATAAGATACAACAAGATATCAAAGATTCAGATTACATAGCGGAAGACATCAACTAACACCTAAAGAGTTTCCCAATGAGATTACTTCAATCACAATTCACTTAACTCACACAATTAATCCAATAAGCTGATTATCGTAATAACGAGATAATTCTTAATCAGGATAATTTCTTTCAGAAGATGGAAATATAAATCCCAAGCAAAGATTCATCCGTTAAGATCTATTCATAATCTTCATTCAAGCTTTTCATAAAAATATAAGCCATGCATCTAATATTCTAACACACTAGAATTTCATCATAAACATATGAGATCTTTTCAAGCATACTTAATTTCCTTAACAACAACTGAATATATTCCATTACTCTAAGTTACATTATTCCATATTCCGATTTATTGCATTTTAAAGGACGATTGCATACATGCATCTACGATAAATCTCATCTAAACCACTTATGCATTCGATCAAAATGACATTCGAGAAAGAACTGCATAAAAGCATTTAAAGTTAATTCCATTTATCCACTTATCCATTCTAACATAAGCTATTCATACATGATAAAGTTGAATAAGGGAAACATAAGAGAATAACACCACATAACACCATAATGATCTCAGAGTTCACCCCTGAAGGGCTACATCTCCGGGTCTACTCAACTGCAAGACCCCTCTGATAATTAATAAAGTCAAGAATACATGAGGTTACACCATTTACAATCCTGCCGTCAAGGTGAAACATAAACAATATACAAACGACCACATCGATCAATTAATACATAAACGATCCCTGAAAAGAATAGGATCCAGCTGAACATAATCAAAGCTAATACAAAGGTCCAGAAGAGCATCCACAAGACTGAGCCATCACCACCCAAGGTCTAACATGAAATCAATACTCACAAGGGCAGAGACAAAAGGACGACCCACAAAGGTACTCCTAACAGGACAAAACGACAACACACTAGCGAACGTAGGGACAAGTATCATCACACAACCTGGTACAGTTACCATGGTAGGTCTTCATAGGTCCCAGCCCCATACATTGGGTTACCCTGGCAACCTAATCCGAGCCTCCGGCCCATCCAAGCCTCATGTGGACCCACACATCCTCTCGTGAAGACAAGGATGGTGGTTTGCCATTTCAGGCCTTCCCACAGCATGTCGAGTCTATGTTAGCGCTCATCCCATGTGTGAGGCACAATTATCTTACTTAGAGATTACATCCTAATCTACTGATAGGTTATCACTTATTAGACTCACTTTCGATGGGTTACCCAGCAGCCACTTTGGGCGTGGCCCCCAATCGAAAGCCACTTTCCCATACGACACTAGACTAAACTCAGACGAACTCAAAAACCAAGGAAAAAGACATGGTCAGACGAACGGAGTCCAAAAGGAGAAAACAACTATCTGGTCAAACACGAATCATCATTCGACACCTACACAAAGGATATGACCAACTATGACACCACCACAATACAACAGTCAACTCGGAATCGAGGACTGAAACAGGTACCCCAAATCATTCCATACGACAGGGACCTATCAAACAAAACACGACTTGCCATTACATAAGCAAAAGCGAATACAGAAATTAAACTCGCATAGGCAATAATCGGAAAAGACAATATTTTCTCAAATTGATTTAAGCATAACAGTTGATCCAATTCTCTAATTGATCTAAGTTTTCAAAAAGCATTGACGGAAGATCACCGTTACCAGGTGAGAACAATACCACAATAAGCAATAGTACCATTGCCTATTTCTCAAACAAAGGAAAAATATAAATTAACCATTCATTTTACTAAATGAGAATATCAGTAACTAAACAATTTTCCCAAACGGCACTTAATTAAATTTCCAAAGGCACATCATTTAAATTCATAATGTCCAAGGGTTAAATATTCATTTCTAACATTTCTAGATTAACAAATGGTTTCCTTGAGCATAAAAGAAGATCACTCAAATAATTATTAATTAAGGTATATATTTATTAATCCGAGATTAATCAAAATATAACCTATTAATATTTAATTGTGAAATTGGCAATTCTAGAATTTAATTAAAAAAAAGTGCATTAGTCATAAAACGAAATCTGAATATTAATTAACGTAAATATCCCATTATGCGATTAATTAATATCAAATTAATCATGAATTATAATTATGCCACATTAATCATTATTAAAAACTTAATTAAAAAAACTTGACATTAAATAATATTAAAATATTATATATATATATATATATATATATTTTTAATTAAAAAAAATACATTAAAAAAAAACATTTTAAAAAAAAACTGAATTGAAAGGGGTGCGTGGGGAACCGGGTCGTGCCCTAGCCACAACGGCGTCGGACCTGCGGCTCCCATGCAGGGACGCGCCGCTCCCTGCGGCCACCGCGGGGGACGCGCTGCTCCTTGCGGCCACCGCGGCGGAGACGCAGAGTCTGCGGCTGCCGCGAGGGTCGCAGCGAGCGGCTGCCTCCGCCGGCTGCGGGCTGCGCGTTGCGCGGAGGTTAAGGGAAACGGGGGGAGGAGGAGGCGGGTGGAGCTCCGCTCCCCGCCCTCCAAACCCCAATCAAAATATCAATATTTTTTTTTTCACACAATTCATTTTTTTTTAAAAATGAAATAACAAAATGAAAAGGTTCGAAGTTCCATATTTCGATCAAACATAAAAGAGATCCATTTTCTATAATGAAATCTGGGTTTTTTAATAATTCTATTATACACAGCAAAACCCTCCATTTTAAGGAACAGTCTCATAATGAGACTTACAAATCAATTTCCAATCCCAAACCATTTCCAACAAAGACCCATATTGGGCCAAAAGGAGCCATTTAAACACAACGATTTAGCTATGCTAGCAAGAACACCAGGCATGGGCATAGATCTAAACCCACAAATCCAAAATTAAAACTAAAATCCATTTTAAAAGATTGGAAATATTTTATTTTTTTTATTAAAACTAAATTGATACACAGATCCTACCTTATCTCGCATTCCTGGCAAGATCTGCTGAAAAGTCCCAATCTCCAGCTCCAAGAATCTTTCCCCATCCAAAACCCCCAATTTTCATCCCCAAAATATTTTCCAACAAACATTTTTTTTTCCAAAAACATCCATCCTCCAAAATTTCCAAAAATTTAGGTTATAAGGAAGAGTTGACCAAAATTCCATTTTGGAATTAAAATTTTTATTTAAAAATAATTCTTTTCTAACTATTTCAACAAACTAAATTGCTTTTCCCATTTAAAATTGATTTTCCCAATTAATTCAATTTAACCTTTCTAATTTAAAAGCCAACAGAATACAATTAAATCTATTGCAATTAAATACAAAACTTTCTTTTTCAACAGCATACACAAAATGCATTTAATACTCAAAATCAACCATTTAATTGAGCTTACTCCCAATTTAAGATGAGCAATCCAATATCAACGATAATCACATAACGAAATCCCGATTAATTTAGTCCATTAATCTTCAATGCACAAACACATATATAATCAAAATAATTACTAAGGACTAATTAATCAATTTAACCATACACACCAAGCATGCAAACCGAGAAGGTCAACCAAACAGACGACTCGCAAACCCGAACAAAAAGGGATTACTGATGGTGACTGACGATGCTCACTTAAGCACGACTAAGGTCAACTAGGGTCCTACGACCAACTAATCCAACTCTAAGGATTAAAGAGGTACACTCAAACCTGCACATCCAGGTGAAGACGAACCTCGCACTCATGCGGCGTTGTACCTAAAATCTCCTGCAACCAAGAGTCATACATGCATACATATATAAACTTAATGAAAGCGTTAGCCTGATATTAATACCACGAAATAGGAACACTAAACAACTTGCATACAACTAGTGTGAAAACCACATCAACAGCTATGCATTAAATCAAACATCTGACTATAACATTATATTAAGATAAACTAACCAAGATTAAACCCAGATTAGAAATTGATTAGGGCAAGGGTATTACACCAACTATGAATATAATCTATGTTTGGTCTATGAACAAGAAATTTCCTAATGAGTGAAGACTGCAACCCAAAAGAAGTTGTGAAAATCCAAGAGTATAGAAGATAAAGAGTAGGGTGCAAAGGTTATGTAGAAGGAGAGAGCCTCAAATAACTACACTTAGTGGTATTAGGAGGAGAAGACACTCTCTAAGACAAATAAGAATCAGGGGCCTCACTTTGTTGAAATGTTGATGTATTAAGATATTTCCTCCAAAATAGACAAAAATAATAATTAGAAATGGTATGACCATGTAAATTTAGTCAAATTGATCCAACATAGTATTGTACAAAAAAAGAAAGACACTTTTCTTTTTACTCTCAACATTCATAATTTCTAATCACATAGTTTAAAATATTTAACTACTTAATCAAATACAAAATATTAAAATATAACTATATATATTTTCTTTATTAGCATAAAATATTAATAAATTATAAATTTAAAAAACAATTAACAAATTTAACTAATAATATTATTAAAATACTATTCTAATTAATATTTTTATCAAAAATAAAATAAAATTAATAATTTGAATTTATTTATGAAAAAATACAAGAACTCAATAGAAAACTAAAATTAGTGTTGTGCATTTATTAAAGAAATGTGCGGCTCACCCTTTGACAATGATTGTGTATGCTTGTACCTAGGAGTATTTCCCATCATTATCTTGAAACAATTGTAATGATCTCTATTATTTTTAGCATGAATAATTGATTACGAATAGCTAGAAATATTCATTGCATGTATATGATCTAGCAACAAATTATACTCAAAATAATTGATGCTTCTGTGTAACTTAGTTTTATGATTAGGGATTTTGATCGTGATTGAGAGATCAATACCATGTAACTCAAAAATGTGTTGATTGATTAATGCATTTCTATTACATGAATAAAAGCATCTTATAGAGAAGTCATTTAGAAATTATATACTTGAATAGGTCACATTTTTATGCATTGCTTCTTCATTATCTAAACATTGGCGCATGTGTGCTCTTAGATAGTAATGCTATGATATTGAAGATGTTATTCCATTAGTAGCTTAAAATAATTATGTTATCATAACGTGGTATGAAAAATAATTAGTATGTTAGTGGACATGTTGCAAGTTGTGCACCCTTGGTCTCCTTGTATTGTGCAGTGCAGCACTCAGGTTTGTGACATGGCTTAATTGCCTCATGTGGATTATATAAGTCTAATGGTTGTATTGGGAATTAACAGGTTGATCTTTTGTTGCAACGGCACTCAAACTTGTAACAAGTGGTATCAGAGCTTGGTAATAGGTTCAAACCCCTCACTTGCACTTGGGGGGGTTGTTGCAAGGTGTGCGCCCTTGGTCTCATTATACTGTGCAGCACAACACTTGGGTTTGTGGCATGGCTTAACTGCCCCTGTGGATTCTATAAGTCTAGTGGTTGTATCGGGCATTAACAGGTTGATATTTTGGTGCAACAACAACCACACTTGTAATAGGATATGCTTATTTGGTGGATACTATCAGTTGTAGGGATTGTTAGAAACTTTTATTTAGAATGTTGTAAGTAGTTAACTCAATTTGTTATCAATGATGCACACATTTGTTAATGAGTTGACATGGGAGCTTACTTAATGTATAAATTGGGATTACTAATGCAAATTTGATAATAGAAGGAAAGATTTAGCCATATTAGATACATGTGGTTTATGTGAATGTTTTTTGTTGATGATTGATGTTTCATCTATTTTACTTTCATGGTGGATGAATGTTCGAATTCAAATGTGCAAGTACCTATGATCAATGGGATGGGGAGGCTAGCATGGTGGCTCTACGATGAAACCCATATTGCCAACCTAACCTGTATGGATAAGCTAAGGTCATTCATTATGTGTTAGTGTTGTGAAGTGTAATGTGTATAAGACAATTGTATATATGGTGTCAAATGATTGGTGTATGTCAAACATGTATATTGATGGCCATTTGGAGGAATTGATTATGTGTTGCATTGATGTTTTGTCATTGATGTCAACACTCGCTATTTTGGATGCTTTACCAACACCCTTCTGGTCCCAATAGGTTGTGTGGTTTCTAGTTGGATTAGATCAGGCATGATTTGGTATGCTCCAATATGATTGGGGGAATTGGCTTATTCATGTTCATGTTCAGTCAGTTGGTTTTGATCTGGTGATCGGATGCTATCATGTTTGCTTGGAAGCTTGGTTTGTGGTTCCGGTGAGGGTTTCACCGGCAGAGCTTTGATGAAGATCTTTGATGATATGCATAAGTGGTGTTGGTGTGGCTTCTGGTGGAGATTTGGGATGTTGATGGTGATCATGTTTGAGACTTGGCGGATTGGGATTATTGATTTGGTGTGTATGGACTTTATTTGGGTCCCGATGTATCTAGGTTATGGACCGACTTAATGTAACATGTGGATTGGACCTCTAGATGTGTTTCTGGGATGTCTTATGGGTTGAATATTAATTGTTTGGCCTAAGGCCGACATGTTTTGTAATTATGTAATTGGTTTATTGTCTGGTGGTGGACCTGATTATTTATGGTCGAGGGTTTGTATATATATGATGTAACATCTCATTGTAGATTATATCAGGATATATCATGGCATGGGATGTAATGTGCGAATAATGTAATATCATTCTAGTAGAGGATTTGGTGGATCATTGGAGATCAATTTGGGTTTATGTAAGAGGATTTAGGCCTCTGATATTGAGCTTAACCGGAACTGTATTCAGGCATGGGAGATGTTATCTTTGCAGTTCATTCATTCTTTCGGATTGTAGTCTGGATTTCTATGTTGTCAGTGAGACTCCTTTCGTGATGAGCGGTGCGCTCTAGGTTGTTGGCCTTCCTGCAAGTGCAGGCCCCTCAATTTTAATTCACACACTTACTGTAGAAGTAATATCTGACTGTGGTTAGGCTTCCCACCATGGTTTTTCCCTTTACCGGGTTTTCCACATATAAATCTCAGTGTCATGTGGATGGTTTTTATTCTTTGATTATTTTTTATGCTTAATTGGTTTATCTGCTATTCTGGTATTTGGTTTTAGCACTAGTACATTCGGGTCAAAATTTTGATGGCAAATCGTTAGAAGTCTGATGCATTTTTGTCGCACTACCAACAAAAAAAGTCATCGAAAACTTTTTGTTGGAAGTTTTGACTATCCTTGTGGTCGTCGCAATTCTGACATCAGCCCCATCCTTTCCGACGACAGCCATTGATACTCATACCCAGAAAGAATACCGTCTCAATCTCGGGCTACCATCGGAATTCCGACATCAAAGCATAAAAATTCTGACAAAGGAGTGTCGTCGAATGCATAGAATCCTCATCGGAACTCTCTTGGAGGCCATCGTAATTTGGCGTCGGAATTCTGACAGTCCCCAGGAGAGCTCTGATGAGGATGTTGTGCATCTGATGGCACTCCTCTGTCGGAATTTTAACACTTTGATGTCATATTTTCAACGGTAGGCCGACTTTTCAAAAAAAAAAAATTTATAGAAAAAGATTGGCATTGGTATCTCTATTCTATCTCTCTTCTCTATCCCTCTCTTCTATCTCTCTTCTCTCTCCCCTTTCTAGGTCTCTTTCTCCATCCCTCTCTTCTTCTCTCCCTCTCTACTTCTCTTTCTCTACCCTCTCCAGGTCATTATCTCTTCCTCTCACCCTCTCTCTCTCTCTCACCTCTAGTCTATGCATATGAGCCTTTCAAACCCACTCGGGGGTAAAATAGCCCTAAGTTGGCCTTATTTTGAGGAAAAATGCAAACGTTTAAAGGATAAAATCAGTAATTTTCTACATTGCCAACCCCAATCTATGAAAACCTTCTTGTTATGTGCGCCTAAATCTATGCATGAGAGGAGTCCAAACCCACTTAGCAAGAGAAGAGCACCTTAAGTCACCTAGAAGGAAGGTAAATTCATGAATTTAATAAACAATTATTGGGCTGGCCGACCTATGGAGGTGAAATGAAGGCAAAGGTAAAAAAGAAGCATATAAAACAAAGATCAAATGCTCATCAAATTCAATTTGCAACCAATTAAGAGGAGAAGAATTAGGGAGTAGGTCTGTGAATTAGGGTATAAAATCAGATTAAATTTATTTGTGATGCATTATTTGTTTTTCATTTCATTCATGATATGTTCTTTCTTGCTTTCAGGATGTCATGAGGACTTCATTACAAGGAAAAGAACACCTTACCCAGCACGTAGAGCATGCCAACATCATGCTTCAATGCAAGGATGAAGACACTTGATGAAAGGAGGCTTCAAGGCATGAAAGAGGACATTGGCATCATGGAGGGTTTTCACATCAATATCAACACCAAGATTCACAAGTTTAGGATGGCAACATGAGGAGCTAAACCTACTCAAAGCTTTCAACAATGCAATACAAAGGAAGGAGCATCTCAAGGCACAAGGACAATGTCAAATGATGATCAAGATATTATGAGGATTCAACAAGGAAGAAACAGAATACTATCTTGCATTCCCTTCGAAAATCCAAGAATAGCAATCAGTAGAATAAGGAGAAATCAATAAGGATTGCTTTAAAATGAAGGGATCTACAACACGATAGGCCATATGTAAGACATCAATCATTAATGATCAAGGTATTCAATTCAGAGTTACAAAGGTGATCAAGGTTGGATAGATCAAGAATAAGTGGGTTCTACATCAAGCCTAGGCATTACAAAGTCTATATCAAACATATTCACCAAGGTGAATTACCCCACAAAGAGGTAGATTTTTGAATCTCAAAGAGGATTTCATCAAAGCAAGCCATTCAAGTCAAGTATATGCACCATGAAGTTGAAGCAAGCATCATCAGTATGGAGATGCAACAAAAGGAGGACCAAGCATCATCAAACATATACTTCATTAAGCACACGGTCACATAAAAGGATCAAGAACTATCAGGAAGATGGAAGGACATGAACATGATCAAGTAGATAGTTTCAGAAGAATTAATCAAAAGCTAAGGACTTGATCATCTAGATGATACAATTTGGGAATATGTCCCACCACCTTCATCATGTTGAGAAAACTAGATAACGTTGAGTATCAAGAGATGTTGCTCAATCACATAAGCTTTGTGATGATCGACTTGGCAAGTTGAGTTGGCATCCAATCATCATCAACCTAATCAAGTGAAGCCACATTGACATGTCCAAGTTCATCATACTTGATTCATCTAATGAATGAGCTAGTGACACATTGCAATGCATCAAAGTTTGTTCAAGCATACCTAACCTATTTCCTCATTGGTTAGAATTCAAGGTGGACATGTGTCCTATTCAATGTAATTATTTAATTGGCTAGAATGGAGTTTGTTATAACAAGCCCTAATTAGGGTTTCACTATATTATCTTGATTGTTGATTTGATAGTCAATCTGGGTCATTCATTATAATGGGGGTCTATAAAAGGCCTAGCCTTTTCATTTGTAAAGGTTAATAGGTGCTAGTCAACAATTAATAGTTCATAGATAGCAGTTAGATAGCAAGTATAGTAGAGTAGGAGGAAAGAAGGAATTGTTGCCAAGACTTGTTGATTTTAATACATGATCTTCATTGAAGCATGGTGGATTTCTACGTGTAATTTCTACATGTTGCATGGCTTCTTGTTACTTCTCAAGTTTAGATAAATTTCATATATTGCAATGGAGAAATGTGATGATTTCTTGATGGAATTCCTGTTCATACTATTTGTAATTTGTTGGTTGTAAGTTGCAATGTACGGTTAGTCTGAACTTCATTAAGCATAAGTTCAATTGTGAATGTTCACTTAAATTGCACTAGTTTTGGGTATTCGAATGAATGTTCATGATATGAAAACCCTTCGTTATTCCTTAGAAGATTGCATTAGTTTTGTGTACTTGTTTCTGCATGGCAAAGCAAAGCTTGATTATGGAATTCGTCTATCAAATCATCATCCTTTATTGTCACTGTTCTTAGGATTAAATTAGATCTCTAAACCCTTTATCTCTTTTGTCTTTTATTTTCCAAGTAAGTTAGTGTAGAGTCCAAGTTCTAATAGAGTTCAAGAAAAATGTAAGCCCCCTTGCGATTCTAGCAAAATCACACCATATTCACTAAGTCTATCCCATGCAATTAAGTTGCATAGTTCATATTGTAAACCTTGGAGTTGCTTTGATTGATCACTTTGTTTAGCATTCAAAGTTTCTTTGTTCAAGAGATGATAGAATACTTTGGTATTTTATTGTGTTCGTGGTGCATAAAAAAATATCAATAGGTGGTTCTAGATGAAAGATAGTTGTGGGTTTGCATGCATGTTTAGTGCATGATTCAAGGAGGTTGTTTGCAAATTTCTCGTTGAGGAGATGTTGGTATGCAATCATTAATCCCTCATCATCTCTACAATATTTTCTTGATGGATTGCTTGACTAGTGGAATTGTTTGGCAAATCGGATTTGGAGTTGATTTGGTGTCTTTGTCTTGAGATCCATATGGTATTTCTTTGTATCTCATTTTGCAAGTTATTGATGTGATGATGAGTTTTACATGTTTCATTGTTTTAGATCTACAAGTTACACAGTTGTATGGATTTAATCCACCCATTGGTGATGCAGAGCCCTTGTTGCTGAGACAAGATCCTTCACTCAAGAACCCCAAACAAGGACCATATAAATTATACAAAGACATCAAGGGTTGGATTGGTTTCAATTTGATTTTTTTCATACCTCTCCCCATACTAAGCCATCTAGACAATGCCAATCCCACAGTGTCTCACAAAAGTCTCTCAGGACTCAAAGGCCACTACACCCAACCAAAGGAGGACACACACTTCCTAAGGCAATGGGGACCTCCAATACCTTTATTTACTATCCTATAGGGTTAATAGACCTTTTCCAATCATCAAACATGATGTATTGAGAAAAATTAGTACTGCTACTACAATTAGGCCTGTCACGCCTAGTAGCCCTGCCAGTCTAAAAAACTTAAGGTTTCTTGTTAATTTCTCAAAAGACCTTTGCAACTAAGAGTGGATTTTGTTTCATTCAAGTGAGGTCCAAAGGATTCCAAAAGGTTTTGGGCAGATCCAATGTCTAAGGGTTATAAACCCAACTTCACTCCTAGGCCTAATAGCCCTAATTAGGCCACCTTAACAAAGGAAGTATACTCAAAACCTACTGCCTAGGAAAAGTAAGACCTGAGACATGTGGGGGACATGGATACAACATAAATTACCAATTTATAGCCCTTGGTTCCACCGCTATCACCATTTGTGGGGTCAAATGCATACCCAGCCAATGTGGTCACATAGAGATGCCCACCTCTAAAAATTCAAACCCTTGCCTTTACCTGTCACTTCCCTACAAAAGGTCTTGGAAATATTAAAGTAAATTTTCACCACTTTCTTCACCCCAAAGGCCATACAAATACCATGAGGTATCAGCAAGAAAAACTCATATTTGCTGTCAAACCCTAGGTAGACTGTCAAATCTAGGGTACCTTCACAAAAAACCACTTTTCTCATGGCTCCAGAAGAGTTAGAGGCTTAGACTTGTTGCATTGGAAAGGTAAGACATGTGAATTTCATATTCAAGAGGTTTTATGCCCTAGAGAAAGCTGTACTATATAGAATATGGGAAATAGCAGCAAAAAAAACCTGGGATCATTAGTCCAAAATGAGTGATCAGTAAGTAAATTACAATTAGACTATATATAATAATATTTTTAAAGTACCTGGAACCTTCTGTATCTTCAAAGGAATCAATTCTTCATCGCTCACCACCAATGTGGCCTGAAACATTCCCATACTAGCAATATGGGAAGATCCAGGAAATGATGGTATGTTATCAGCAGTACTCGCCTCTGGCGCATCCTCATGTGCATCTCTTACCATAGTAAATGAATCCACTATGAAATTCCTCCAAGAAAGAACACTTCAAGGGTAATAAACACATAATGAAAGAGAGAGAAAAAGAGGGATCTACCACCAGTGGGCAGGTCAACATGAGCCAGTGCAACAGACGATGTCTGCATGCTACGTGTTGCAATACAGTTGGGCTCGACCTCAGACCCATGTCAGCACCTGAAGAGTAATACATTAAATATGTAAAACATTAAAAAAACAAGTTCACAAGTCCAAAGGAGTGGTTTTAATATATAGAACATGGTCATCACTTGAACTACTCACAATACCTTGATCATCGCCACCAGGATGATGAGGCCCTATAAATTTCTGTAAAAACAACACATACATATTTTAGTTAATGACATAAAAGAGATAAAAATATAAACCATTATTGAACTTTTGTTATGATTAAAGCTTTCATTACTGCTTACTTGCAAGTTTTCCATTGTCGTCAACAATAGTTGCACCCTCTTTGTTATCTCATCAGTCTAAGGACTTATGGTTGCCAAATCAAGAATCTCTTGCCTAATTTTTCTAATATTCTTATGTACAAATTGCATAGGGTTTGTGGTAAGTGCGATGTCATTAGTGCATAACATTGTCGAGTGCCCCACATCCCTATGGAGGTGCTGAGGTACTGCAGGTTCCTTTCCCTTATCCCAAACATCTATCTGTGACAAGAATATAATTAACACTATCAAAATTACTTCAAAACACTCAAGAAAACATCATAATGTAATAGTTTGATTCTATCTAATTTGTACAATTACAATGAGGTTTACCTACTCCGTAGAAGTGTCAGGACCTACACCCCTATCTGTGCTATGTGGTGGATCCATGTGGCCCTGTGACAAAGAAAAAATATAAAAATGTTAGCGAAATGAAACCAATAGACTTAGCAAAAAAACTTAATAATACAATGGTTTATTGGATTCATTAATTGGAAGTTGGCTTAAATGGTATATATATAGTACGTACCACCCCCATGATATTAACTTTGTTTCTATCTATACAATTCAAATTGTAATCGATTAGCAGCTCTTCCCCTGCACTTATTGATTTTATCGCACATACAAACACACAATTTCCCTCACATGCCTCAAATATGCAATTGGGTTGCTTATTAGTTGACCCAGGTTGTGTACTATTTATAAAACCTGCAATATTCCCTGTTGTTTTTGGCCTTCCATCAATGTATACAGCCACTCATTTACTTTGATCATTATCTTTTTGTTGTATATAATTGGCTGACAATGCATACCTACGCATACTTTTTTTATATCGAACAATCTGCATCCAATCATTATAATTGTAACAAGGTCCAACAAACTCCATCAATTCAACAACTTTGTTGTAACAGACCTTTATGTTGTCCATGGAAAATAGGCCCAAACCATGTAACGACGAAGGTGTTATGCGATATATCCTCTCATTAACACAAAAATTAGTGTTTATTAGAGGAAGTTCCTTGGGTACACATTGTTTCAGTAGATGTTTGTACCTCAAGGGCACCTCAATGTCACCTTTGGTCTCATCATCATAAGAACATGACCCCACTTGAGCAAGAAAAAATTCCATGCGTTTATTGAATTTTCTTCTAATCTTTTGACCTCTAGTTGATCTCCCTATTTGAGATCTACTACATGTCTCACTTTCCTCTTCTATTCCTGCATTTCCCTCACTCGAGGAAGACACATCTGACAAATACCTATTTGGTGATACCTATGCACCATCAAATGAGAGAGTTAGTTGGTAATGTGAGAGATATTTTGCAAATGAGGGTAATATTGATGAAGAAGTCATCCATAAAGTTGATGTTGAGATTAAAATTTGAGTAAGTCCAACTGGGGCCTCAAGTGTTGATAACTGTATTAGATTTGTTGCTAATGTTGATGTTTGAAAAACTGAGGAAGTTTGTTTTTCTTGTAATTTTTAAAAAATATATTATTTCTATAAGGTGTATTGACTTATACCTGTCGATCCATGAGACTGTGCAAGATCATCGTCAAAGGGGTTCAAGTTCCTGCACCAACAATTGAGCATCATAAGCATTACATTTGTAATTTGATAAACAATAAATACTACAGTATCATAAGCATCATAAGCATCACATATGTATCATCATATATGTAATTGAGCATCATAAGAATCACATATGTATCATCATAAACATGTAATCCATCACATATGTATCATAAATCACCATCCATCACATAGCTAATAAGTAGTCCACATTCCATAAATAAACACAGAGTTCAAAAAATGTCACATGTATCATCATAAGCATGTAATCCATCACATATGTATTTTAAATCACCATCTATCACATAGCTAGAGGTGCATCATGAATTAATTAAGTAATGTTATTAGAATTCAAAGCATATGAATTATTTATGTAACCATATAATTCAAATCAATTTCTATCAAGATATCAATATTAAATAGATAATATAATAATCGCATCTCATACATTTCATTCATGTCATTGATCTTCTTCTTCATCCAACTCATCATCATGACCATCATCATCATCATCATCATCATCATCATCATCATCATCATCATCCTCCTCCTCCTCCTCCTCCTCCTCCTCCTCCTCCTCCTCCTCCTCCTTGTCATTGTGTTCATCATCGTCATCGTCATCACCATCACCGACACCATCACCATCACCATCACCATCATCATCAGCAGCACCATCATCATCATCAACTTCTTCTTCATGTACATTTTCGTCAGGAACATCATCGAGTAACTATCGATCATGATCATCTATATCATCTTCTACTTCTTCAATATCTTCTTCTTCCATCACATTATACATTATCGGCCTTCCTCTTGGATCATGTCTAACAACAAATGACCAACCTGGTTTATGTGGAACCTCTGAGTAAAATACCTGCTCACATTGACTTGGAATAACATAGGGCTCATCCCCAGCTCGTTCAAATGACCTTGTATTAACCATTGTAAATCCATTGTCATGTTTGATAACAGTTCTATCAGGATCATTTATATTCAGTCGTAGCTTATACCATTTGATGACGAATAGAACTAATTTGAAGGAATTAAAGTCACACTCAAGTATATCATCCAAAGTTCCATAGTATCGATTTTGAGACACTTGAGGATGTATGTCGTTTCTAGATGAAATATTGGTCACCTCAAAGACTACAGTTATCCCAGAATCACAAGTTTTCTTCATGTCATCCAACTGTTTGATGTGAAATTTATGACCATTACAGCACATAGCCTTGTGGTGTTTGACCTGCAATATGTCTAACATATTAAAATTATTGCATCATGAGTTGATAAACATATGGGTGATTAATAAAATTATACGTACCTGTTGATCTCTTAAACCATATGCTAAATCAATTTCCCTTTGTGTAACATTGGAATCTCCATTATGATGAGCTTCTTTAACCAATGAAGTGACACCATCCCATGTTAATGTGCAACCAGAATGTTGACATCGTTCAATCCACACCGTCATCCAATCAAGATTGTTTGCAATATACAAATGTAGCGCATCCCACTCCTGACCAACTATACAAATAATTAATAGACCACTTAGAATTGATTTATTTAGAAGATGAAGAATTAATTTACTACAATAACAACTTATAATTACCTCTCACTTTCTTCAATCTACCTTTCCCCATCAAGTGCTCCCCTTCGAATTTATTAATGGGGTTGGGATCCCAAATGCAATCTACATGGATTTTTGCTGCAAACTTAGGAAGATATTCAGTAATGTACACCATAGTTTGGTATACCATATATCCCTCCACCATAGAACCCTCAGGATGTGCTCTTTTTTGAACCAAAGCCTTCAAAAATTTCAAGTTCCTCTCAACCATCCACATTGACCTAGTGTGCACAGGTCCACACAATTCGATCTCCTCAACTTGGTGTATGAGGTAGTGTTCTTGTGCATTGAAAAAATTTGAAGGTAGACACTTTTGCATTTCACACATTAGATGAGGGATTTTTCTCTTCCAATATTTTATATCTTCCTTGTGGATTTCTTTAGATGACAACCACCTAATTAAAGAGATTGAAGACGCAAAAATATATAAACGAGACTTTACAAAATAATATACAAATATATTGCATAACAAGTAAAACAAATGGCAAATATAATATCTATACAACAAATTGAACAAACATCACTACTTACCTCATGTATTTTCCAAGATCATATATGACTTGCTTGATATTATTGTCAAAGTGGTATGGGAGAGATAGAGGTAGAACATACTGCAACAATTATAAAATGATCTTTTCATTGTTTTCCAACATAATACAATGAAAAGTACATGCGTAGTATACAAATATATAGTAAATACACAAGAACACAAATTACCTTAATGAACGTATGCCAATCATGCATTTTCATCCCTGGCCCAAATTCACTCTTCTTTGATATGAGATTGTTTATGTTCGTAGCAAATCCTATGGGAAATTGAATTTTTCGTATGACTTCTTTTATAGAATTGCTTTGCTGCTCCGTTAATAACCAAGGAAGGGCACTTATATTAATCTGATCTTCATTGCTATTTGATTGAATGACATTTTCCATTGCATGATTGGATTCCACAATGTCACTACAAATTTTTAAAAAAAATTCTTTGTCACACCTTCCATCCAATATTTTCCATAATGTCTCTGTTATATTCTTTCCAATATGCATTGTATCAAACAAATGCACAATTTGTAGCTGATTGTAGTAAGGCAACTTACTGAATTGTCTGGGATAACTTTTTAGTCCCTTTGGAAGGTGGCCATCCATGCCTTGATGACCTTCAGTATCATCAATTACATCATCAGTAAACAAAACACGATAGAAAAATTCAAATTCCAAACATAAACCATTAGATGGAATGACATTACCTTGACGATTAATTCTATTATATTCCAACTTCCATAAATGAGGAGTCATTCTTCGTGGCTTTGATGTAGTCTCTTCTTTCCCATTGAAAAGATGTTTTTCAGTATTCCGATGCTTATGATTTTTGTGAAGGAAGTGCCTATACTCATCAAACACCTACTTTCCTAAACTTTTTGAATGATGGGATTTCATCTTTGGACCACAAACTGGACATGCAAATTTTCCCTTTGTTTGAAGACCTACAAGATAATGTATAATTCTATTAAATCTATTAATTTTTATATTTATAATTATCATGCGCAACTTGAACACTATAACGTACCACAAAAATGTGTTAGCCCTGGGGCATCATGTATTGTCCATACAAGCATTGCATGGAATTGAAATTGTCTTTGCCCTATTGGTCTAGAGATGTCATACATGGTCACACCATTCCATAACTCCAGCAACTCATCGATAAGAGGCTCAATATATACATTCATATCTTTAACTTGGTACTTGCCTAGTGGAATGAACAAAAACATTACATAATTATTATGACCATTTTACTGCAATATTTATAATTAAATGTAGATGACTATTAAATGATAAAATACCTGGAACAATCATTGCCAACATTATGTGCTCCCTCTTTATTGACATCCATGGAGGAATATTATTGTTGATAACAAAAATAGGCCACACCGAGTAAACAGATCTCAACTCTCCAAATGGATTGACACCATCTGCTGCCAATGAAAGCCTGAGATTACGAGGTTCTTCTTTAAAGTGTGGCCACTTTTCCTCTATGTCCATAAATGCTGAACCATCCACAGGCATTCGAATAATGTCATCTTGACTTCTATTGTGTGCATGGTAATCCATAAATTGTGCCAAACTAGTGCACCTGAATAATCGTTGCATACGTGGAATAATGGGAATATAACGAAGAACCTTGCAAGGCACCTTTTTTGTTATTTGATCTATTCGATATCTCTGATATGACATTCAGGGCATTCTGTTCCAAATTCATGTTTTTTATGATATATAATATGATCATTGGGACAAGCATCTATTGTTTGATACTCCATTCCAATATCTTTCATAATGGCAGATAATTCTAGGTATGAGCGAGGTAGAATATTTGATGGTGGTAAGAAAAACTCACCTATCAATCCACAACAAAAAAAAAAAGTTTGAGGTGTCAATATAAAGAATATTAATGGTACATGATTCACCATTTATTAATTGTAATGACATGTATGACACACCTTAACATACGAGAGATTGTTATGTTGGATAAACCATTCATAACCTTCAAGTTCACCAACAACAATATAGTAGAGAGAAGAGTTGTTTGGGAGCCTTTGTAAAGGGGCTCATATGCCTTCTCAAGAAGAGGTAAAACATGAACATCAAGGTCATCATGATCAGTTCTGATAGTACTAAATGTGTCATGGATCAATGTATTTGTACCATCATCTTCAATTGTGTTTTCTGGTGCATGATCATCATCTTCCATGGGATCATTATCTTCAGCTTCAATATTCACACCTCCATGTTCCTTTACTTCCAAAACCATATTCTCAGGGTTTTGTTGATCCATACCATGTGCTCTAGGGTGCTCCACCTATATAAAATTGATATACATAAATAAACCGTGATCATGATCTCATTATCAAGTGATTTTTTATGTATATAAATTGTTAAAATGATATAATGAACAACTTACCAGTGGATGATAATCATGTCCCCCTTCAATGTGACCATGTTGCCTACAATGTTTCTTAGTTGTTTTGATTAGAAGTATTCTAGTCTTTAAGCCCTTACAAATTTTTCAGGGACAATAACATTTCCCATCACCTTTTCTTTTCAAGTTAGACCATAATCTAGCAATTGTCTCCTTATTTTTTTCTTCGCTGATATTATCTAACATGGTCTTTCTTCACAGGCAAAAAAATCAGGCTATGGAAACTTCAGTGCAAAAGCTTCACAAAAATTGCAAATCGAACCAAAACCATTGAACTTAATAGAGAACATATTTAATGTAGTTGATTGTGTGAATTTCTGAGCAGTGTTTGCAAATTCTTACTAAAAGTTTGCCTGTTGCAGACTTTCTGAGAGACATTTTTGAGTATTCTAAGCAAAGAATTTATTTAAACATACACTTATTCATCCACATTGCAGGGATAACAATACAAGGCTCACATATTGGTCTAAGAGGATGTCATGGTCTCACAAAGTAACCAATAACCATATGAAATGATGGTCGTCTTGAATCCACACACAACTAGGGAGGATCCATACGATTATGTATGAATTCCCCCTTGTTTGTTTAATGCGATTAGCCAACTCCAAGACATAGCCGTCAATAATCACTAAGAATGTACAAGTGGATCGTAGCTACCCATACAACAAACACTTACCCCTATCCTCAAATTTTCCTAATGTTTTATTCCTTATATACTCATCCAAGGTTATCTATGTTGATCTTGGTGAGGAATCACATCACAACAAAGAAGGCAACATTTAAAAATAGCAAGAGTTTCACTAAACTACCAAAGATCATAGATATTGAAAGAAAGAAAAAATAGTAACAATAATAAGTCAAATAAATGTGTTCAATTCCAATAGCAAATCAAACATAGCCACAATACCTACACAATAGAGAAAACTCACAATAGTGATTAAGCTAATTCAAACAAGATAAAATAAAATTGTTGGGCAATGCAACAAAGATGAGAGATCATCAATAATTGAAGGAAACTTTAGAATCCTTAAAAGTGCAAATTACATAACTATACGACTAGAAATTGTGGCTAAATAGAGTGAAGATTCATCATGACTCCAATAATAGTCCCTCATGTGTGCATTTGTGGCATAAACACAAAAACTCCCACATGGCATGGCCATGTACCTAATGGAGAAGACATGCCTAGGCTACATGCCCAAAAAACATGACTATAATAATAGTCCCTCATGCATGCATTTGTGGCCTGTACACTACAAATCCTAACATATCATGGCAATACACCTCATAGAGAAGACACACCTAGGGCCACATTGCACATAGCAACGTGCCTCACAAAGAAGACATGCATAGGGCACATGCCACACAGCCTATTTTTTAATCGAGGATACTTGTTGGAGTCAAACTAGCTAGAAGAACCACTAGAAGGTCACCTAGGAGCTCCACATGGATGAAAAAGAGGGGCCATGTGCAACCAAATAGGTCACAATGCTCCAGTGACCATGATCCATTTGACCAACTGATGAAGATACCTACAACCAAGAAGATTGATTTCTATGAGTCGAGAGACTCCTACTTGTCTAGTGTTCTTAATGAGCAGCCCTAGGAGTAGGAAGAAGATGAAGGAACTCTATCCATGGTACATGAGGCATTACATTGATTTTTGACAAATATCTGATGGTGAGCCACTTCTAGGGAAACTTTGTTGGTGTGTAGCTAGATCTATAATAACATTAGAACAAATTATTAATTGAGAAAAAAGTGAAATATTTTATTAAAAAATGAAATGAAAAACTTATAGTTTTATTTATCTATCCATATGTTGTCTAGACTCCAACTACACATAGCTTGTGCAACAAGGGTCTTGGATGCTTAGATGAATTAACGCGACCCCATAGGTAAGCCTTAGACAAGACTACACTGGGCAAAGTGGACCAATTTAGGCTCTAGAAAAGTAAAGTAGATGGTGAGAAATTTATATTTCCAAATCGAGATAAATGACTATAAATGCCATCTTTTAAAGAAAATGATATTCAAGATGTGGCTTATAGTTACATAAATTTGTGTTTGGACCCCAACTTCCAATCTTTCCACCAAGGTTTAGAAGATTGAATACTCATTTTGTGAATCATATCAAGTAGAATATCCTCTATAACAATTTCAAAAGTCTCATGATCATAATTAGAAAGGGAAAACTTAGCCTTTGTCTCAATTGATGGCATGAGACTCAAAATTTCTAGAGAATAAATCCTTTGGGCATTGGATATATTTTTTGTGAAATTACATGGCCCTCACCCATTGCAAGTGAGCCAAAGGATGACCTTGATATTGTAAAAGAGGAAACACCAAATGTTCTACTACCTAAAGGAAATGACATCTCAAAAATTGAAACCAATCAAGACAAGTGAAGGTTTAACAACCTCCCAAGTTCTCCATATACTTTTAGCCACAAAACCTCTATTGATGTGAATAAAATCCTTCATGGTGAGAAATGTTTAAAAACTAATCCTTTTAATATTGAGACAAAGAGATTTGGACATGAAGTGTTAGCTTTGTTTGCCAACTCATTGTTGTTGGCAATGTGGAAATATATAGAAAATAATTTTTATTTGCAAGGTTCTACATTAATGTGGATGAGGAGAAGGTGCTTCCTTCTCCAATTACATTATCATGTAGGTTGGGAGTTTGGGTGCAATAGATCAAATATATGGTCTCTTTGGTTTTTGAAATTAATATTTCATGGTTGGCCATGCCTCTCATGGGTTTAGGGTTGGAAATCATCTTCATCCAAATAAGGAGGATGAGATTAGACACATTCTAAATATGTCATTCTTGGTTTCAATTTTTGAATGAGCTTAGTAGGCGGTTGTTTCCTAGAGGAGTATGCCTCAATAAGGCTAGTGAAACTCATTGGTTGAAATGATCTATGGACTCAAACAAGGAAAATACGTAACTAATGTAATGAGAAGAGCTTTAAGGGTCCCCCTCTCCCCTTGGATTCATATCTTAGAATTGAAGAAAATCATATTTTGATTGAAGCTAAGGATATGGATGCTTGCAAGGTATAGAGTTCCTTGGTGAAGTTCAAGTCACTTTAAGTTGTGAGTTTTGTAGATATTTTGGGAATTTTTCCTATATTTGTTTCTAGTGCCAGTAATAGAGTGATATTCAGTTTTTTTTGTTTTGTTTTGTTGTTGGCACTATGTGAGCACTTCTATTACCTTTTGGCTTTTTGCTTGTCTCTTTCTATGCTATATACAAGGGTGAGGCCCTTTCAAAACTCCCTTTTCAAATTCATATAGCTGTATCCTAAAGCATTCAACTTAATAAAAAATATTTGCTAACAACACATACTTACATATACCATGCTCTTTTGCCACCCAAGTACTAGTGCTACACATTTTTAGTAGATTGATAAAAAGATACACAATCATTCAACAAAAAATGTTAAAATGTATCTTTCACAAGCTATACCTACAACTTCTAAAGTATTTTTTTAGTGGAAATTAAAGACTTACAAAATTAAATTAAATATAAGACAAATGGAAAAAAGCATAATCATGCCAATCTATCTGAATTTAACACTTTCATTAATTGTCCTCTCGGTATATATTTCTGATATAGATACAAAGTACTTGTTCTTTGAATAATATTTCCAATATGAATATTTGTTTTCTTAACTCAAATGTTTTACTTTCTACTCCAAATTAATTAAAATGTCCTAGTCCTTATTGTAAGTCATATTTCCAAGAAAGGGACATAGGAGACAAACGTGTTGGATCTACACCCTTGTGGGATATGTGGACTATAAAATAATTAAAAAGGTATGTTGGTGGAAAGGCAAATCTAATGCAAATTATATCAAGCTAGATTATGGGTAGACTAATGGATCAAATTCGTCGAGGATACTGGATGTAGGTTCTAGACTTTGTACAGACATAAGTACACATGTGTTCAAGGGGATAGATAAAACCTTAATATATAGGGAATTCTACCGCAAAGGGAGAACCAATAAGAAATCATTCCATAGTGAATGAAGTGTGGATCAAGAAATTGACGAAATTGCAAGGTTTGTATTTTTTTAGGAAGAAACAAACATCTAATGGGTCGTTTAAGGAAAGTTTAAGTTAACATTTTTAAACATTTGTGTTAAGTTTGCAAAATGAATTTGTGCTAGATTCTTGAGGTTATTGCATGGAGGCGGTATCATAATGAATTTGCATCTTGAGGCAACTTACAATGAGGACCTATATAGATCGTTGACCATTGAGGCAATGGAGTGAGCATGAGAACATCCCTGAATTTGTTGAGCTTAATCTTAGTCTCAATGCAACGAGCATGTGAAAATCATTGAATTTGTACAACTGAATTTTCATCTTGAGGTAGCTTGTAGTGAGCTCTTGTGCAGATCATTGATCATTGAGGTAGTGCAGTGAGCTATGAGCATATCAGTGAACTTGTGGAGTTGATGGTTAGGCAATTCATTAGTTAAAACTAAAATGAACCTATAGAATTTGATGTAGGAGCATCAAGGAGAATTTGGAAGATTTGTAAATCCTTATTGTGTCATAAAGACGGCTATTAAAGAGTACGACATTCTATCTCAGTTCATTATTTGGTCTTGTTGTTTGGATAGTAGGTAGTGGTGGTATTAGGGAGTGTTCTTTGAGTTTCTAGAGATTTGAGCTACCACAAAGATGTTTGGTGATGATAGGGTGAAAATTGTGTTATTTTACTTGATTAGGGAGTCAATGGGGAGTGTTGCATTCTGCTGTACTTGAGAGTTATGATTTTTAGTTTGGATGGAGAGTATGTCTACACACATGTCATATTTCAAAGTTTTGGAGTTGAGCCTCATCGAGCAGAAAGTTTGATGTGATAGAGCTCTGCAAACTCATTGACTATTTGTTCCACATTGATGTAGCCAGACGTTTGTAATGTGTTCTCATCGAAGATAGTATGTGGGTGACCATTGGGACTAGATGTGTTTACATTGGGTAACACATATTATGTTCTTTCCTTTGGAGTAACATGTGGGGTTTTGGGCTTGGCCTATTACATGTTTGGTGAAGGTTTATACTTTTAGTCGACTCAATTTTTTTTTGAAGAATTGTGGATGATATATATGCATGACTTGTGATTTTTCCAAGTACAAAGAAAAGAGAGTGAGGAACTAGAAGTAAGAAAGCAGAATTAGAAGTCAGGAAAGAGCAATGATGTGTGGGAGATGAGAGAAGCAACTGAGTTAGCAAGTGAAGGATTGAGATATAGGCCTCCTTGTGGATATGCCATAGAGTTTACTTGATATTACTGTAACCTTGGGCTACAACCAAACTTGTATGAAGCTCTAGTGGCAAATATTATGAGTTTTTGTTATCTAATATAAGAAGGTGAATCTTGAGGATTTTATTTTTCCCTTTGAGGGTTTTCCCAAGATAATCCTTACGTCTTGAGGCTCCGTTGTGTGGATTATTTTTTGCATCTTTTTGTTGTTTTATGTTAGAATTATGTTCCCAATCATTGAGGTTACAAGGTTGGACAATTTGTTCAAGTATCCAAAAATAAAGTATCCTCGATTAAAGATCAGAGCAAAACAAATGAGTGATCAAAATCTGATCAAGTTCATTTGTTTGTACAAGTGAAGACAAGTAAAACTTGATCTTCCAAATCACCTTATGCAAATGGAACTTTAATCATCGATTTGGGAGTGAAGGTTTTGTTCACATAAGGATGAGGTAATACAAATGGAGAACCTAAGACTGACTTGATGCAATGTGAATGAATGATGAGGGGCAGATTTGTTTATACAAATGAATAAGAAAAAGCATCAAGACCTTGTGATACCAATGAAAGGGAAATGATCGATTGAATTGAGGAATACCACAAAGTCAAAATCCAGATGCAATTGAAATTGCAAACACCGAGGGAACAAGCTCTGCTCTACCTATGGTTTGAAAGCCGACTGTAAATCTGTGTATCTGACTGTGGTTTGGAAGCTGACTGTGAGTGTAGTTGTTCCTAGGTGCCCCCCGGTTAACTAGGAGTAAGAAGAAGCTGCCTGGTTATATCTAGATATATAGATATAGAAATAGATAAGTAGATGAGGGAGGCTATGCATTTGTCATCAATGCCAATATTAGTGAAGGAAGAAAAAACAAGGCGGTCCGATTGTCTCAAACAAGTTCATAATAGTGAACTCATTAAACAAAGAAAATCAAAATACAGATTTGTTTACACAAAAGAACGAGAAAACACCAAATTGCTTGCACAAAAGAAACATTCAAAATCTACCCAAGTGAAAAATTGCAAAGGAACCTAATTAATATGGCCATTCATGTTAAGGATTGCAAAGCAAGTTTAAATGGCTGATCAAATCAAATCTTGAAAAGGTCCTTCTAAATGCCGCCAAAAACCTTACCTTCCTTGCAGTGTAGAGATCGCTCCGGCGGGGGGGGCAGCGGCTTCGGTTTGCTTTACACAATGAAAATGCGTTGTGTTTTTTTTTCTTAATATAATGCTCGAGGTCATCATAATTCTGACGAACACGGGAATTTTGTAAAAAAAAAATCAAATTTTCACACAATGCTCCTTGTCCATCAGAAACCTCCATTGGAATTTGACCCCAAATGTATTAGTGAAGCATTTTGGTATTATTGTTTTGGGTTCCGGTATTAAAGTTTTAAATTACTTAAGGTTCCAGTAATTTGTGACAACTGATTCACCCCCCCCCCCCCCTCTCTTAGTTGTCTTTCGGTTATTTTAACTGGATAACAATTGGTATCAGAGCTCTGGTCCTCTCTACAGAAATCTTAACTTCTTGAGGAAGATCCTATGGTGACTAACAGTTCAAATTCATCTAGTTTATTTTTAGCTATCTTTCAGAGAGATATTCCTAGGCTTGATGGAACAAATTAGACAATATGGAAGATTCAGATGGAGACTCATCTGAGATGTCTCAGTAAGAAGATTTGGGAGATCACACAGAATGGTGCTACACCTCATAATCGAGCATCTAGCGAACTTGGATAAGGAGCTTGAGAATGATTGTAGAGCAAGAGAAACCCTCTTGTGTGCACTTTCTGATCAACAAATAATGGGATTAACAGACAAATCATCTACAAAGGTTATATGGGATAAGTTGGAGACTCTTAATGAAGATGACCCTACTGTGAAGATTGATAAACTTGATGGTTACCGGGTGAGATATGAAAAACTGAAGATGGAAGAAGATGAAAGGATTTCTGTATTCATTGAAATGGTAAATGAGATTGTTATGGGAATTCAATGTTGTGGTGGAACTCTGAATGAAGATAAAATTGTTTCTAATGTTTTGCGAGCCCTACCACTAGCTTACAAGATGAAGGCTACTACAATTAATGAATTGAGAACAATGGCTAATACCTTTGTCAATGGAGATAACTTGGTTGGGAAATTATCTACTTTTGAGCTTGAAGAATTTGGACCTTCTGGAGCTGTGAAGTCTAAACTTGTTTTTCATGCATCTGCATCATCAATCGGTAGGCAATATTGGAAATCTCTATATGCAAAGGAATTGGATGATATGAAGAGAGAAGATGATGATTTTGAGCAACTTGAAGCACTATTTGCTAGAAGATTACCTAAAGGACCAGTAGGAAGTAAGTATGAAGGAAAAGCACCTTTAAAATGTTTTGCATGTAATAAGATTGGTCATTTTGCATCTAGATGTCCTGAAATGAATTCAAGATTTAAAGAAAGATCTAGAAGATCATTTAAACCTATCGCCAGATATCAGAACAAGTACAAGTATAGGAAAAATAAAGATAAATCATGCTACATAGCGGGTGAGGAAGGTGTGAATGATTTTGATGATGAACTAGTAGAAGACTCTGCTAGTGGTTCTAGCAATGGAAAGGAATGGGTGTTCTTGGCTATCAAGGAAGATGTTCTAGCATTAGAAGATAATGTACCTGAAGAGAAGGCACTTGCTACTAAAATTGAAGATAGGGATGAATGGTTAATTGATAGTGGATGTTCACATCATATGACTGGAGATAAAGGGAAGTTTCTATCTTTGCAAGAATTTGATGGCAGTCTGGTTAGATTTGGAGATGACAAAGCATGTATGATCAAAGGAAAAGGAACTATATCATTGGATGGTAAGAACAATACTAATAATGTTTATTTTATTGAAGTTTTGAACCATAATATTTTGAGTGTAGGACAATTGGTGGATAAGGGATTTCAATTATAGATTAAGGATGGAAAATACAAAATCATTAACAGAACTAGTTTGGAGATTGCAACCGGTACATAGACAAAAGGTAATATATTTCATTTGAATTCTAGTGAGAAGACATGTTTGATTGCTTATAGATGTTATAACAAGAGATTGTACAGAATTAGGGACAGCGCTAATGCCAAGGTGGATGAGCTAAATAGAAGTCAAATTAGAGATTATGAGCAAGAACCGACTGTGGAAATGATTATATATGAACTGATAGCCCCTTTACCATAATAGAATGTTGAACCATTTACTTTGGCAATATCAGAAAATTCAATAGTAACTGAAGAACCAGGAAGAGGAACAGAGAGTCAGAAGACTCCTAGTTATGTGAGATTGAATCATTCAAAAGATCAAATCATTGGGGATAAGAACATTGGAGTGATGACAAGAAGAAGACTAGCAACTAATGAGGTATGTTTAATTTCTCAAGTTGAACTGGTATTAGTATTTGAAGCATGTAAAGATGAATGTTGGATGAAAGATATGGAAGAAGAATTAGATAAGATTGAGAATAATAACAAATGGACTTTAGTTCTCCAGCCTAAAATTAAGAATGTTATTGAAACTAAATGAGTTTTTAGGAATAAACTGAATGAATATGGTCAAGTTGTAAGGAACAAGGCTAGATTGGTTTGTAAAGGATATTCTTAGAAGGAAGGAATTGATTATGGTGAAACTTTTGCACCTATAGCTAGGATTGAAGTTGTAAGATTATTTCTTGCCTATGCTGCCCATAAAAACTACAAGGTTTATTAGATGGATGTTAAGTATTCATTTTTGAATGGGGATCTTGATGAGGAAATTTATATTGAGCAACATGATGGTTTTTCACTTTCAGATGATACATACATGGTTTGCAGGTTAAGGAAATATTTATATGGATTGAAATAGGCACCTAGAGCTTGGTATGCAATGTTGGATAAATGTCTTTTGAAGTTTGGTTTTGCTAAGGGTAACACTGATATTAATTTATATTATAAGGTCACTAATGATGATATACTAATTATTGAAGTACTTGTTGATGACATCATTTTTTGAGGTGACTTGATAAGTTATGCATGGAATTTTCTAAGAATATAGAGAAAGAATTTGAAATGTCTATGATTGGGGAAATGAATTTTTTCTTAGGTTTGCAGATTACTCAAATTGATAAAGGTATTTTCATCTATCAAAATAAGTATGCTAGGGAATTATTGAAGAAATTTGGTATGGGAGATTCTAAACTGGTAAGTACTCCTATGTTTACAAGTGAGAAATTGACAAGGAAAGATATTTTTGCACTGGTAAATCCTACAAGATACAAATCTATGATTGGAGGTCTTCTTTATTCGACTCAGACTAGGCCTGGCATAATGAATGATGTTTGTATTGCATCTAGATATTAGAGTGATCCTAGAGAAAATCATGAGAGTGCGGTGAAAAGGATTTTTAGATACTTGCAAGGTACATCTGAATATGATTTGTCGTACCCTAAGGATGATGACTTTACTTTATGTGCATATATAGATGTTGATTGGGTTGGAGATGTTGATGGCCAGAAAAGTACTTCCAATGGAGCTTTATTTCTTGGAAAGAAGTTGGTTTCATGGATCAGCAAGAAACAATCATGTACTTCTTTATATACTGTTGAAGTTGTGTATGTTGTTGCTGCTACTAACTGTACATAGGTTCTATGGATGAAGCAAATGTTGAAGGATATTAAAGTTATTAGCATTATGGATGAATTTATTATGTGTTGCATTGACGTTTTGTCATTGATGTTAGCACTAGCTATTATGGTTGATTACCGACAGACAGGTTTTGGTTACTGATAGACGATCTAGTGTTATCGGAAGAAGAGACTATATGTTGGACACTTCCAGCATGTTTGGATCAGTGAAGCATGTTTGATTTCATGTTTTATATGCTCCATGAGCATGTTTTGGTCAGTTGATATTGTCTTGGTAATTGAATGCTATCATACACTCTGGTAAACCCTTACTAGCACTGGTTTAAGGCTTTACTGGCAAAGCTTTCATTGAGGAATCATTACAGGATGCATAATTGGTGTTGGTGCAACTTCTTCATGGATTTTAGGATGTTGCGGATGTTCTTTGATCGTGCTTCAACTGCTTGAAGACATTTCTTTAGTGTGGTGGACCCAGAATAGGTACGGTACCTATCAAGGTTATGGATTGGTATCATGCTAACGTGTACTCTACACGTTACCGGGATGCTTCGAGAGGACTTATGGATTTGTTATTATTGTTTTGGTCTTGAGCCAACATGGCATATCATTGTAATATGGAATTGTGTAATGATCTTATTGTAATATCTTTTAGGTGGCTGACCTAATTGGTTTAGGCCTTAGGGTTTGTATAAATAAGAGGTAGAAACTCTTTGTAATGTATCATGGTTATTGGAAAGGTCATGTTCAAGGAATGTAATGTGTGAATATTGTAATATCATTTAGGTAGAGGAGTTGGTCGATCATTGGTGATCGAATTGGATTCAGAAGAGGATTTAGTCCTCCAATAGGGAGCTTAACTGGGACTTTAATCAAGCATGATAGATTCTATTTCTAGCAGTTTACTCTATTGGATTGTTGTCCATTTATCTTGAGATGGTTGTAGCATCTCTGTAGTCAATGAGACTCTTTTGTAATGAGTAGTATTCTCTAGGCAATGTGCCTTCCTGCAAGTGCAGGCCCCTCATTGTATCACATACTTTCTGCAAAAGTATCCTCTGACTGTGGGTAAGCTTCCCACCATGGTTTTTCCCTTTTTGGGTTTTCCACATACAAATCATGGTGTTATGTGGTATGGTTGCTTTGCATTGATTATCTGGTTAATTGTTAAGTTGTATTGTTTATCGGTATCTGTTCCTACTAGCATCTATATGTGCTTTACTGGTACTTGATTTGTTTAAGGTTGTATTGTGGATTAAAAGTTATAATCTGTTAACAATTGGTTCACCCCCCCTACTCCCGCTTAGTTGTTCACTGGTTATCCTAACAAAAGTGCATTGCACTGGACCAGTAGTTATTCACTATGATAACTTTGTTGCTATTCTCATATCAAAGAATCTAGTATTTCACTCTAAGACAAAGCACATATCTATCAAGTATAACTTTTTGAAGGAGAAGGTGGAAGAAAATGAAGTCAGATTGGTTTATGTGAACACTAAAGAGAAGATTGCAAATATTTTCACTAAATCTTTGCTTGGAGAATCCTTTGACTACCTGAGAGAAAGGTTAGTGGTTTTTGTCCCTCTACCAGAGAATTGATTGATGATTTTTGGTATCAGTTTGGTATGCATTATCAGAGATATTATTCATTTCGGTATTGATGTAGGGATGCTAGTGCTTAGGGAGAGTAGTTAGCCTTGTGATTCAATGGCTTATGTTTTTGCTTTGATATTTATGTCATATTTCTGGCATGGATGCCAAAGGGGGAGAGATATTGATGTGAAAAATTTAAGGAGTTGTATACATCAGGGGGAGAGATATATGTGTAAAATAAATCTTTACAAAGATATCATTCACGAAGGGAGTTTGGTCATTGTTTCGAAACTTCATTTCTATATCTTTGAGTGGGAAGTTTTTTTTTGTCTTCCATTGGGGGAGACTTGTTTGGCATTCCTTGGTACATAGATGTTTTTCACATCTAGTGTTGACATCAATGCCAAAGGGGGAGTTAGTTGGCCATTTGGAGGAATTGATTATGTGTTGCATTGATGTTTTGTCATTGTTGTCAACACTAGTTGTTTTGGATGTTTTACCAACACCCTTCTGGTCCCGTAGGTTGTGTGGTTTTTCGTTGGATTGGATCCAGTGTGATCCAGTATGCTCTAGTACGATTGGGTTATGGAATTGTCTTATTCATGTTCATGTTCAATCAGCTTGTTTTGATCTGATGATCGGGTGCTATCTTGTTTGCTTGGAAGCTTGGTTTGTGGTTCCGACGAGGGTTTCACCGGCAGAGTTTTGATGAAGATCTTTGATGATATGCATAAGTGGTGTTAGTGTGGCTTCTGGTGGAGATTCAGGATGTTGATGGTGATCATGTTCAAGACTTGGTGGATTAGGATTATTTTTTTGGCGTGTATGGACCTAATTTGGGTCTCGGTGTATCTAGGTTATGGACCGGCTTAATGTAACGTGTGGATTGGACCTCTCGATGTGTTTCTAGGATGTCTTATGGGTTGGATATTATTTGTTCCTAAGGTTGACATTTTTTGTAATTATATAATTAGTTTATTGTCTGGTGGCCGACCTGATTGTTTATGGTTGAGGGTTTGTATATATATGATGTAACATCTCATTGTAGATTATATTGGGATATATCATGGCATGGGATGTAATGTATGAATAATATAATATCATTCATGAAGAGGATTTGGTCAATCATTGGAGATCAAGTTGGGTTTATGTAAGAGGATTTAGTCATCCGGTATTGATCTTAATAAAAACTATATTTAGGCATAGGAGATGCTATCTTTGCAATTCATTCATTCTTCTAGATTTTAGTCTAGATTTCTATGTAGTCAGTGAGACTCCCTTTGTAATGAGCAGTGCGCTCTAGGTTGTTGGTCTTCTTGCAAGTGCAGGCCCCTCAATTGTAATTGACATACTTACTGCAAAAGTATTATCTGACTATGGGTAGGCTTTCCACGTATAAATCTTGGTGTCATTTGGATGGTATTTATTTTTCTATTATTGTTTATGCTTAATTGGTTTATCTGCTATTGTGGTATTTGGTTTAAGCATTCTGGTATTAATGTTTTGGGTTCCGGTATTAAATTTTTAAATTGCTTAAGGCTCTGGTAATCTCTGACATCTGATTCACCCCCCCCCTCTCTTAGTTGTCTTCTAGTTATTTGAATTGTCTAACAATGTGATATGTAATCAATGATGTGTGACATGTATAACTATGACATGACAAATATGTTTAGTAAGGAATGTGAGATTTGTATTGTGTGGATATTTGTCTTGTGTTCGTATGCATTTACCAAGTCATCCTCACCTTTGTTATGTATTTTTAACACCCTAAGCCATAGGACTAGGGGTTGGGAGTGTTTTGGGAGGATTAGAATTGATTTATTTTATGCTTTACCCCCTTTTACTTGGATTTTTTCAATAGTGACATGTTTCACCATGCATGGAGAAGGTGTGAGAAGTTTTAAAGAGTGGAGGATATATGGGAGCATCAAAAGAGATCATGAGGATGGTGTGAGGAAGTATAGAGTGACCATGCATGTGTGAGAAAGGTAGTTAGGGTTCTGAAAGAATCAATTATGATAGTGACACGGGAGGTGGTCTTATACATAGCTTAAAAATATGAGAGAAAACATAACCCTCCTAGATGAGAGGATCCTTAGCTTTGCTAGTTTTTGGATTTTTCATGTCATAGAATTGAGGAAAGCAAGAAGGAGGCAAATTTTGGGACATGGAGAGTTGAATAGAGAAAGATACTTTGAGCTACACCAATCTTCCCCAAGTGAAGGAAATGAAACTAGGTAGTTTACTTGTTTTCCCTACTCTTATTTTTGTTGTGTTCGTACATCCATTATTGTTCTTAATGTGGCGATGTAATAGTTCTTATATTCTAAAGGTTGGTTTATGAATTGCATTTTTGATTTTATGTTGTATTGTGTGTGATATTAGGTTTGAGATGAACTCACTTAATTAGGAATTGTCTCAAAGTGTTGTGGTTGTGAGAGTATGAGGTAAGAGTACCCGCATTTTGTGGATTGTTGTACATGCATGTGCATGTTGTTGCACATGCATGTACTCTCAAGGACTCACTAATCTTCCTCTCCACTCATTATAAGCACAAAGTATAAAAGCTATCAAGTGCCAATAGATAAAAATATTTTGATTGGGAGACCCAAAAGCACAAGTCATGAATATCTTTTAGTGATCTTTGCAAGCTCTTTATCTAGGTGTAGCGTCATAAATTGCATCCCTATGTAATTTCTTTCTTATCTAGGCCCTATTTTTGTGTTCCCGGACTTTAGTTGCTAACCCGGTTGATCCAAACCTATTCCACATCTCATTATGGTTTCTCCTTCCCACTTTGGACCTCACATCCCAATTCGATGCCACATTAGAGGGATCAGGGCACGTAGGGAAACCCACTCTCAAGAATAGTCCAATCAAGTCACCTTGCTCCCTAATGTTTGGGCCCAAATTTAAACCACTTAACGATCAACTTGGTTAAGGAATAATTCATTGCCCATGTCAGCCTACTCCAAGTTTTGCACCCTGAAATTCTTGGGAGAGGTATATAAACAAGGTATCCTCCCTCATTTTGGGTGGGGTAAGTAAATGGAAAGAGGCGACGATATGATACCAATTTCACACCTCAACTCCTTAAGAGAAAGAGATCAAGCATCAAGGTATTGAATATTAGGAGTAATTTATAGATCTATGCATTTACAATGGCTTCAATAGTCTTCTCTTGCTAAAACCAACTACATTCAAGTGAACATCAAGCATCTTAATGAGAATATTGGTATCAAGAAGGTTTATAAAACTATAAGCATTCCATTTCTAGTTCTATCATTTTCTATCTAACAACATGCTTTCAATTCAAGTTCAATTCAAATAAATTTCAAGGTTAACTCCTAAAATCAGGGTTTGACTTAGGCAAAATCCTTTCTACCCAACATTTCCCCTCTTTTATTTGTCTAGGAATAGATAACGGACCCATGGAAACAAGTACATAAATAGAAAGAGGAGATCTACAGTCTAAAATTTGTCAGAGATGAGATTGTTAGGAGTGGGTTGAGGAGGGTGTCTCTGTCCTAGGAGAAAGTCAAGTTGGGCACCCCAATCCCTCTAGTTTTTCTTCAAATTCAGTTTGCAATTCGGTTGCAGTCTCCTCTACCAATTCTTATAGAATCTATCTATCAGTTACTAGTTATCCTATGCATGCTGAAAAATATCATTTCAACCTATATGGACCTACTTTTTTCACTCTTGATTTTCAATTGCATACTCACAATCTCCTGCAATGAAGAACCATTGCATCCACTTTGTTATTAAACCATCTTGACCCTAGAGGATCATTCTCCTTCCAATGTAACTACGTAGATAATGAAACAGATCTAGTTTTCATGTATAGACTTGTGAATCTTATTTCCCCTACCATACATCAAGATGCACATGTAGGTCATTAATGATAGCTCAACATGCTAGTGTCATGTACGGACATAGTATCCAACAAACATGAATTTTGTCCACTAAACTTGCACACAAAACATAAAGATGGAAATCTTGGGGTTGTGTTTAAGAGGTGTCCCACACTCAAACCCCTATTTTGATGTTTTCACCTCCAGGGACATCCAAGAGAGATTAATAGATGAAATGATAAATGATATATGAAAAGATAAACAAGGAAAGCAATATGCTAACATGGAGACTATAAAAAATGCAACAACTAAGACAGAATAAACTCCCTTTCAACACAAGAAAACAAAAAATCTACTAGAGTGAAGATGAGCACAAGAATCTTGAACAGACGAAGTTGTGATAACAGAGATGACATGGTTAATGGATAAGAAAATGATGTATGAAAACCAACGATATGTCTACAAAATCATGAGAAAGAGATTCAAGAGTCTCCAAAGATCAATTAGAGAGACCACAAAACCAAGATAAGGTTAAAAAAGCAAGATAAAGGACCCAAGAAGGAATCCCAATGTCCATGGATGTAGAAGGAGGTGTTCACTACCAAAAATAGTAGGTGTAATTCTCCAATGGCTACCTTCAAATTGAAATTTTGTGGGACAATAGTGCAAAGCACAAATGTCCCTAAGTCAAATAGTCAACAAAGTCAAGAAAAGGACAAAAAGGGGATGATAAGGCAAACCAAGTGGGAAAATAGAGGGAAGTTGAGGGATATTTGTAATTCAACTTAGATCATAGGCACTTATGTCACATGCAATTGCATGAGGTGCAATTTATGATGTAACATTTTTCCCCAACTTTAGCAAGCATATCATCAAGAAATGCAAGCTAAAGTAAAGAAAAAATTTTGAAAAAATTTATCAAGATGCAAAGGGGAAGCATAATCCTCTATTTATGTGGATTTTCTCCTAGGGAAGATACCTAAGACTTTGTGAGATTTTTCTAAACTATTTCATCACAAACATGTTGACTACACACAAACATGTTAGATGAAAAAGTGAAAAAACTTATATAAAAATGATTGATGATCAGACACAAATTACAAGATAGTTATCATTGAGATAAAATATTGAATTGGTATGGGTAGAAAGTTGTGTTATGCTACATATCCATATGAAAGGGTGGTATGTGACTACTACAAACTACATTTTAGGACATCTAGATAAAATATTAAGGATTGATTAGGTAATGGTTTTCCCCCCACAAAGGCAACAAGATAGTAAAGATCAACTGTGATAGTGGTTTGGAACCCACAAAGGCAATAGATAAAAGATCATGGTAAATATAGATACTAAGATATATACAATATTGATGTAGACATGTAAAGATGCAGATGAAATAGCATAATATGAATGTAGATATGTAAATATGTATATATGATAGGAGACATGTAAAGATGAAAATATGATAGTGGTTTAAAATGATGTGATACGATGGGGGAGAAAGTCATTCTAAGGAGAAGAGACATTGTGTCACTTCAACATAACGAGATTTCTATGGAATTCCACCTTGCAACAAATGACACATGATACCCATAAAATCAATAAAAATATAGAGACAAAGGATCCAATTGTTTAGTGTCAGAAGAACTCAAAGCAGTAAAATTAAATTATGCATATGGTTGCGTATGAGTTACTCATTATTGTACCAATTTTTTGGAGCTAAAGAAAGGCACATGAAGACAAAGATAAAATAAAAATTTGGGTCAACATGGAAGAAGGCCTAAATGCCCTCAACTCTTTGCATCATCCCTGAATGCTGAAAGTCAAGATATGACATATAGAAGAAAGAACGATTAACAAATAGACGAAGGGCACAATAGATAATCCCTCATTTCCAAGCACCTACAAATTAACTTGGGTCCTCCAAGAGAAACAAACATATAAAGATAGATATCACTCCCTATTTCTAAGTACCTATGGGGTAACTTGGGTCCTTCAGGAGGGCACAAAGATGTAGAGATAAGCATGGGGTAACAAAGATAGACATGCTCTAATATAAATTATAAGGAGAGTATCATAGTAATCTCCCCATCAGATCATCATCCTCCCAATCTTGATCATATGGGGAGGGAGGACAAGCTTAAAGAGGAACAACTATTAGGGTTGTACTAGGCACCTCGCCAGCAGTAAGAGCCATGGATGATGCAACTTCTACATTCTCATCCAAGAGGTCTAGAGATGCAAGAGTTAATAATTATGTTAAGATCGTAGACAACACCGGGATGTCCTCTAAATAGTCAAACAAATGCCCCTTTGCAAAAGATGTGGATGAATTGGCTTGAGGTGGAAAAATGGGATCCGCACCATCAACCTCTAGAAGAGGCTCATATGCAAAGTCCAAAGAAGATAGAACCTCCTCAACAACACAAATAGAAGAAGATAAAGAAATAGGAAAAGAGATAAAATAGGTTGTTGGAGATAAATTTTGACAATAAAACTCTAGAATGGAGCCCTTCTCAAACTTCCACTTAGGCTCTTATGGAGGTGAAGGTCTCTTATTAGCCATAGAAAGTATGAGTACCCTAGGAAAGTTGCGATAAAAATACAGCTACAAATAAAGAAGATAAGAAAATTTCACAATAGACACAACAATGTATGCAGCATGTCAATGGACCAAGAGATCAAAGGGATATTAGGTACAGAAGTGATGAGGGGTGGCTACAATGAGGGAGAAATGAAAACCTTTACCCATTTATACTGAGGATCACTGACAATCCCTAGAGTAGTAGGCAACAATACCAAAGATGGAGTAGATGTTGTAATGTCCACCAAAATACCCTATAGAAAACTAATCATATATCATACTAATTGAATTTTTTTTTTTAAACCTTTTAATAACAACTAATGTAATACATAAGCATCTCCATATAACTACATTCATTAACCATATAAACATTATGAACATACATCATCTCACATTTCACTAATTTACGCAAGCAGAAATAACATAACATCATTAACCTTTCCCTAGGGTACTTCAACGTCATTACTCATTTAACTTCCATAATGACAACCTACTCACATGATAAACATATTCCATCTTGAATTTAATGCATCATATTTAATTTCCTAATCATGAGATATGCAACCCACTAGCTTATCTATCCATTATGAAATGTATACCATTATACTATTCTACTAGCATATTACATTCCTTCTTTTAAAATGTAAGACAACCCCATAATCCTATATTCATTTTATGCACCAAATCAAAATGTGTTTTAACCCAACATCTCTTATCTACATTCTCTTTTCCTTTTCCATGATGATGCAATCCTAATGCATAGGTAAAATCCATCTTTGATAATCTATTTAAACATACTTAAATCACTCCTAGTACTAACATGATCTCATTACATTTATTATAATTATCTCCTCATAAAGTATAAACTATAATTCATTCTTCAATCCATATAATAATCTAATTCCCTTATCTCTTTACTCAAGCACAACATCACACTAATCCTTAAATCATAAAGTTCATTTATTGGCTTACAAACATATAAAAATATAAATCCAGTAACTTCACTACAAGTACATGGCATACATCATATACAAGTCATTTACTATTTATCTAGCATGATATACATTCCATTACTATGCAAATCAATCCATTGCATATTAGCTTCATTCTAAAGCCTGAATACCTTTTAATCCCAATTTTCTTTTACATTCAAATTCTCACATGGTCATATATGTCTCCTCCATCATGATTTACCTAAATTAGCAACATGATCTATTCACAGATCTAATTCCTTCATAACATCTTAGTTTTCGCATAGCACCAAAAGCATATCCACGAATCTAATAGCAATAGTTTCCTTTCCTAATCCAACTACACATGCAACCACTTTCCCAATTGACAATAACCCCAATGCATAACACAAGAATCCTAATATTTTCCAAGCATACACATAGAGACATAATTATCTAAACCTTATCCATATTATCTAACATCCTCAATACTGATATTTAAGATTATTCCATTTCTCAAGGTTCTTTCACATATTAAATCACAATCTAAAGAAATAACCATAGGATTCCTTTCTAACCAATACAACTAGATCATATTATAAATCACATCTATTTCAATTGCAACACCATTACCAAATTAGGGTACATGAAATCATTCCCTTCATTTAACAAGAACATATCCGTACATCTCATTGCCACATTTACAAATCACAACATACCCTAACTACCAATTATGAACTACTTACAAATACCTTTACATAACAATACATCATGATCATAGCTATTCCTTTTACATGATTCCATCTACCACATACAAGATACTACATACATGTATTCCATCATATTCATTACATAAACTTGCCACAAGGTACATCCATAATCCATCAAGAAGGAGAATCCACATCCACGCACAAGGAACACAAACAAGGGGAAAAACCCAATGGTAAAAGGCACCAACCACCCAACCATGTGGAACCAAAGGAACCACCCCCCATGCTAGGAGATGAAACAGGGCCCCAACACACACTTTACATATAGGTTGACACTTAATACCAAAAGAAAAGATTACAACAACTCTCTCAAGCATGGAGCAAATACAACCAACACAAACAACCATAATAAGAAATTCCCAGAGGCTTATCAATCAACAAGGCATAGTCATAAGATCATAAAAGGGAACACATGTTGGAGTGGACTGTCATCGTACGTTACAAGCATCCTTTCAAGGAACCTCTTGGTAAGTGACGCACATGCGGAACCAACTCAACCTATGAGAGATCAAGGGAGTTTGGTTTACCGTCTTCACGACCTTATCATGCTTATCCTAAAAAATCCTCCCTAGGATCAAGTCATGAGGCTGAGACCTATTCATTATCTTTTTTAAATTATTTATAATTACCCATCCCAATTAATTCATTATCAATTTTATCACTTGTTTACAAATCATGGAAAACTCCAATGTGCTCTGGTGGTCTAGACTTCATGCATCCTTACAAGGAACCTCATGCAAGCCTATCTCTCATGACCCCGATCATCACAAGGAAGCCCACTCCTCCTAAGATGGTCTCAAACATGACAACACAAGAGGCTTTAGAATCATAATTAAATCTGTGAACATACATAAATCTAAAATCATAAACAATCCACATGCAACCAACAATCTCATTCATAATCATGAAACATGTGAAAGCTAACATCATGAGAACCAAAAATCAATGATCCTCTTGGCCAAATAAACATATCAAGGTTATAATAAATGCCATCAAATCTGAAATGAATCATCAAATAATCTCAGCAAGGCCTATCCACTTGTTGGCGCATAATCACAAGAATCTCAATCTCTCTTGGCACATCAACAAGAGAGGAAGTGCAAACAAATCAAATGGTGTAAAACGCATACAAAAATCACAAATAAATCATATGAAGACATCACCAATAATAAATCAACATTAGACAATATCATAAATGCCCTCAAAAAGCCTCTGGTGTGGCCCAAAATCCAACTGACATCAAACAAACTTCAAACTAGACAAAACCCTAAAAATACACAGAATGGCGCATACATTCTCTAAAGTGGCACATATGGCTGATACTTTAGTGCATCTGGGTGATATTTTAGTGCATCTGGTTCTTATTTTAGTGCAGATGGTCATTCCTTTAGCACATAGGAAAGAAGTGTAAATTTTGGCAGAAAATGGCTTAAGTGCGGGATCAAAACTGCTCGAAACATAATGAGCCAAATATGATGTATTTATACTCATTGGAATCGGCACAAAATGAACTATAAGAATACGTAAACAAACTAAAATAATAAAATTCACCCAAGGAACTCCAATTGAAAACATAATACATGCTTCAGGAGGGAAAAACATCTCCAGCAAGTCCAGAAATCCATCAAACACCAAATCTTGAATCCAAATCATGAAATAGACTCAACACACATATAAATACAAACAATAACTTATTCCAAACATAAAAACACATTAAAACAAGAAAAATATATAAAATGTCTCAGAAGGAGATGAGTCATGTGAGTCTTCCTCACAACAAGGCCAGACTGGAAGCTCACAAGGATCTGTCCTCTCAAATCCAAAAACTCTCTTAAATCTTTAACAACATGAAATAAATCTCAAAAACAAAATAAATCAAATACTATCACATCATAAATGGAAGAAATCTCAATACATATAAATCCCATGTCGTGCATTCACCACAACCACATAAAATATAAATTCCAAACTTTCATCCAAATAAAGATCTCATAACCCATGGGATTCCCAACCATTTCCATTAAGAGTAGAGAGAATGAATGAACTATTTCTTTATTCCCCACACAAAACATTCACGGAGTAAACACTTGTAGACATTGAAAACAAAGATAAACAGCAAGGGTATGGCCTCCAACCTACAACCTGTGTGATGGTAGGTCGCTAAAGGAAAGCCCACAAGTTTTGCAATCCAAATCCAAATCCCAATCTCTTCCAAACCCAGTCCAGGCAATCCACTGAGAATCTAAAGCCAAAGAATGGACCCCGTGAACAGTCACAGGAAATCCATTAAAAGGAAACAATAAACAAGAAACCATAGAAATCCAACCAATAGGGTAATTCCATTTTGGAATATATTTCCCATTTCCTATGGTTTCCCCAAAATAAAATCCTCCAATAGGACAATAGGGTAGGTAGGAAATACTAACATATATTATATGTAGGTGGGATAAATATATTTTAATATTCCAAGGTATAATTACCATACCACCAAATAAATATTAGTATTTAAACTATAGCCTTATAGGAATTATTATTCAATACATTATGAACTATAGTTATTTTTAATTAAATACTTCACCAATAGAAAACATAATTAAATGAATTAACCATTAAATAATTTATTACTTCCAATATTAAATATTAATTAATATTTAGACTATAAACAATAATCAATAATTAATTAAAAATTCTTTACAAAATTATTAATTAAATAAATACTATAATTCTAGAAATCATAAATCAAATAATCAAAAGCTCAAATAGCTTAAATCAAATAATTAAAAATAAATAATACTAAGTATCAAATCTCTCAACAAATAGACAAATAATCCAACGCCACATAAATAACCACGTGACAATAAAATCAACCACAACATAAATAATCCTCATACCAAAAGAGTCAATAAATACTAACATACTCCCAAAACTGAAAGAGCCAAGCTAAAAACTTACATGACCAATTGCACCTAGTGACAACTTAAACCTAGAGTATGTGAAGGGAACTCATGTCAACTCCAAAACCACATATTACCATTGAGATAAGGACATGCTCACACTTGTGAAGCCAGGGGAGCTCGCACCTGGGAATTCCAAGAGGAATAAATGTCCAGTACCTACAAGTCGTGCAACCACCAACAATGATACATGTATATATATATAACAGACAAGTGGTAGAATTATGCAATGGCACATCCCGCTCGCAATGAGTGATGTGACATTGATTCTCCATGAAGATAGTCAGACAATAGTCAAACACATCTCATAAGCATCTCATCAAATTTAATCATGAAATAGGGTTAGTATAATCATAATCAACATCAAATCCATGATCAATATAATCTTTTGATAATCTATCACATAGTAAGCATATAGTATCCATCAAATCACCTGAATAATCATCATCCAAATCATCATTAATAATCGAGATAAGTCTATCACGCATGGAATAAAAGTCAACTCTAATCAAAACAAGTCAAGTCAAGGGTGGACACTACAGATGTAGGCATAGAGCTAATAGCGGGAGCAATGAGAGCGAGAATATGCACGAACACAATAGGACCAAACACATGCAACTCACCTTTAGCCTTCAAGGTGACCTCACACTCCCATGACATTTCCCACTAACAATGTTTATGCTTGCATGCAAGATAGTTCTAGCATATATGGGGACCAAGGAGAGAGGTTTAAGAAAGCCTAGCAACATTATGTTCAACAATAGAGGCCTCCTACACTATTTTTGTTAAAGGAGAAGGTGCTGGTATTTTGGTATGGTTTTGTCATTGATGTCAACACCTACTAAATGCACCTACTTTGGAGATCCAACAACATTCACCGGCAAACAATAAACTGTGCAACAATTACTGGTATATGGTTCACCGGTAGGATATATTGTTCACCGGTACCTAGAATGACATGGAAGACACTTGGTAATGTCAAAGACATCATGTGGACACTTTATTTTGAAATAATAATCATTGATATATTCTTATTTGCATATTTGCTTTTACCGGCAAATAGGTCCAGGTTATCTAGGGTTACACCGGCAGGTTTATCTTTTCTAGATCAGCATGGCACCCTATGGAGATGATTTATTATTGTTGTAAATGCATTAAGCCGACATGTTTAATCAGTTATTGCATCGGATACTATATTATTTGTAAAATATTTTTATTGTAATATCTTGTAGAGCTGACCTACTAAAATTGGTCTTAGGGTATGGTATAAATGTAAGATCTTATTTGTAAGATCAAGTATGGAATGCGAAAAAGGTTTAAGTGAAGATATATGCGAGATCAAGTAGAGGTATACATGAAGACATCATCTGAAGGTGAAGTTAGGTTTTTGTAGAAGCATATCAGCATTACACTAGTACTGAATTCAGCATATGAAGATGCAATTTTGTACAGTACATTCTTATTGGATTTAACCATCCAACTGTAGTCAGTGTGACTCCCATTTGTGATTGAGCAGTGAGCTCTAGGCTGTTGGCCTTTCTGCATGTGCAAACCCCTCCTTGTACGCTTACTATCTACAGTAGTATTATCTGATTGTGGGTAAGGTTTCCCACTGTGGTTTTTCCCCTTACAGGGTTTCCACGTACAAATATTGGTGTCATGTGTTGTGGATGACTTTGTGTTTATGTTTCATGCATTAATTCTTACCGGTAGAGCAATTTACTGTTAACACTGTCTACCGGCATACTTAACTGATTTACCGGTATTAAGCATTAAGCTGGTTAATAAGTTTTTGGTTTGAATTTATTAGACAACTAATTCACCCCCCCCTCTCAGTTGTCTCCGGGACCTAACAGAAGGCCTAACCAATGAGCTAAGAGGTGCTACTAGAATAGGCTTTGCAAGTACAACCAAGACACCCTTCCCCATTTTTCTTTGGGATTAGTTGGACAAATAAAGGGTACTCTTAGAGGTCGTAATGCATGAGCTAGAGGTGAAGGATGAGCTTGAGTCAAATGCCTACTCTTACCATACCAGATAGGATGAGGGATATTAGCAAGGATCAGGAGCTTAAAAGGAGGGAAAGTTGCAAACATCAATAGCATGGGTGCCTTTCCTTTATCTATGCTAGGCACAAATGCAGGAATGAAATACACCACTAGAGGTTGTATGGTCCTAGGTGTATGGGGAGGTATACCCTAAGGAATAGGTATATCCTAAGGAATAGGTTAATTCCTAGCCTCCAATGAAGAAGGGCTAGAAGACACAACCCACTACAGTATAGGAGAAGACATGGAAGGAGGAGCAAAAATTGATGCAAGAGGAGCTAGAGAAACTACAAGCTTAACCAACTTAGGTTCCAACTCACCCATATTATACTTATAGTATTCTTTATATAACAAGTCTCCATGGGGAAGCATAGGCCCAATCAGAGCAAACCACAAATGATCCAATGAAAAGCCGCCATGGGTAACCAATGGTTGGTATCCAATATCCTTGACAATGTGCACCATACCTATTGGATATTAGAGTTGTTGGAATGTGTTGTTGTTATTGATGTCAACATATTCCTAAGTTCTTGTGCTTCAGTTGTGATTTATGGTTTTTATTGCTCTGAAATTGATTCATTATGTTGTGTATATTTTGGAGAGTGTTTGGGACATTCATGTGTGTCCTTGGTTTTAGTGGTTCATGATTTGAAACTTCACAAGTGTATCTTTCAGTTTGTCAGTAAGTTGTGTTTGTGTTCTTGAGCTCCGGAAGGGAAATGATGATGATTCTAGTAATCTGAGTTGTTGTGGAGGAATTCACATTGCCTATTGGTGTTTCTAGATTGTGTATTATTTATGTTGTTGTTCCACATTGATCGTTGTGTGCATTATTGAAGATTTTACTGGTTTGGTGGTATTCTTCATGTTATACAACTTTCTAACCAACCCGATGGTTCTTGCATGTTGTGGATGATCTTGGCAAGATATTTTGTGGTGTTGCATGTTTGAGGTTTTGATTTAGGTCCATGCTATGTCTTTGTCAATATTGTATTGGTCTGCATATTGATTTATGTATCGTGTGATGTAATTTTGTATTTAGGTCTTATGAGTTGAGCCGACCTTGAAATTAAGGTTGATGATTTGTATAAATAAAAGTAATATACATGTAAGATGTGTGTTTGCATCCTTTGAGAGTGTTGTATGTGTGAACAAGTGAATTTATCTTTTGTTAGTGTGAAGCAGAGTAGAGAAGTGTTGCAAAAAAGATAGTGTGCTTAACTGGACTATGATCAGGCATTTGGAGATGTTATTCTTTCAATTCATGTAATCTAGATTGGTGTCTAATCTTTGTAAGGCAGTTTGCCTTCTCTAGGTTGTAGCCCTTTTGTTGTTTTTAAGCAGTGAGCTCTAGGCAGTGTGCCTGAATACATGTACATTCCCCATTGTAATACTTACACATACTACTATAGAGTGTCATCTTATTGTGAGTAGGTTCCCACCATGGTTTTTCCCTTAATCTTGTTTCCCACATCAAAAAATTGTGTTATGCATGTTATTGATGTTGTGTTTATCTTTTTTATTGTTTAAGTTTGGTGAAAATTGATTCACCCCCCACCCCCCCTCTCTATTTTCCTGAATTGTTGTTGCCAACAACTGGTATCAGAGCTAGATTCTCTAGAAGAAGCTTGACCGCTTGAGGAGATCTGGGATGGAAACTTTTGTTTTCAAGAAGGAGAATCTAAGGTTTGATGGAACTAATTACACCATATTGAAGAACCAGATGGAGTGTCACTTGAAATATCTTTGAGAAGATTACTAGAAGATCACAAAGAATGTCTACAATGTTCCTCAAAATGGTCCTATTACTACAAATGAGATCAAGGATGTTGAACATAAAATTAGATCCAAAGAAGCATTGTTGAGTGCCCTGACTGATTCAAAGATGACTAATGTGATGGGATTGCAGATTTCTCATGAGATTTGGGAGAAGTTAGAAACCTTGTATGAAGGAGACAAACATGTGAAAGTTGCTAAATTTCAGAGCTTGAAAGGAAAGTACGAGTTTCTAAGAATGGGAGAAGAAGAGAATATTCCATCCTTTTATGGCTAAAGTGAATGATCTTGTACTGAACATCAGATGTGTTGGTGGAATCATTGAAGAAGATGAGATTGTAGCTAAAGTATTGAGATCTTTTCCTCCTTCTTACAAACACAAAGTTTTTGTTATTGATGAGATCCGGATAGTGACAAGAGACATGCTAGTTGGTAAGCTTGTTGCTTTTGAATTGAGTGAACTTGGACAATCACATGGCAAAAATGAGACTGCATTTAAAGCTATTATATCTGAGAAGCAAAAGTATGATCCGAGAGAGAGTGCAACTAGGGTTTCCAGATATGAAAGGGAAATGAGAGAGATGGGAGAACAGGAAAGAGAATTGGAAGATCTTGAAGCACTTATTGCCAAAAGATTGCCTAAGGGATCCAGTAAGTATGAAGGGAAGTTACCTTTGAAATGTTTTCCATTCAATAAGATAGGACATTTTGCTTCTAAGTGTCCAAAAAGAGCAAAAAGAGTGTCAAAGTATGATAAGCCTTACAAGCCTAATCATAAGTATAGATATCAAAAGGAGTGCTATTATGTTGTTGATGAAGGTGTGACAGATGATGAGTCTGAGAAAGGTAATTTAGAAGATGAATTTGTATTCATTGCTATCAAGAAAGATGATCTAGTACTTGTTGATTCTACAAGCTAAATTGTTAAAGAGAAATCCTTGGCCGCTAAGATTGAAGTGGTTGTTCACAACACATGACAAGTGATAAAGGTAAATTTGTGAATATGGAGAAGTATGATGGCAGTGTAGTAAGATTTGGAGACAACAAAGCTTGTGTAATTAATAGTAGAGGTTATATTTCTCTTGATGGTAAGCATAATACTAATGATGTTTTATATGTTGAAGGTTTGAAGCATAATATTTTGAGTATTGAACAGATGGATGATTGATGAAGAGTGAGAAACTAAACGGTAAGAAGACCCAAAATCACCCCTATATGTCGTGTCTAAGGCCTATTACAACCCCACAACTAAAGTTCTACACACACCAATGCAACCAGTCACCTACTCCACTTCCTAAGGAGGTTTTTGAATATTTGACAATCAAGTTCACTCACCCTAACCTTCCAACCAAGTTTGGAAGTCTCCATTTGGAAATAGGTCAAGAAACCCCTATTTAGGCCTAATCCTAGTAGCCCTGCTAGACCGATATTTCCTAGATCATTCAAAATTATCCCAAAAATCTCTAGGAAAAAATTATATATTTGAATACCCTTTTGGAATTTACACAAGGGATTGAGGTTTTACTCTGCTCCAGCACCCCTAAGCACCTACTGAGTTTGCAGACCTAATAGACCTAATTAGGCCTGTTTTCCAAAGCAACTACTTGGGGATGGGGTTACAGAACCAAAGTCACCACATGGAAATGTTCCATAGGCTTCTAATAGATCAAATCCACCATTATACCAGTCACCAAACACTCCCTAGGTGATTGTTTGTTCATTCCTCCTTGTAGGCTAGACTAAACACATTGTCTTGTTTAGCCTAGGTTTTGGTGGCAACCACACCAACCCTCACTCCCAGATTCCAACCTTTGGAAATCACAGTGTAAATACCCATAACTTTCATTTTCCAAGAGTCTATTTAGTTCCACAAATTAATTTGCAAGTTAGGGCCACATCTTTGGTGAAACCCTATGAACCGAGTCTTAGAATGATAGTTTTTGGCAAACTGCCCACAACTCGCTCCAAACTCTTTCAATTTGAGTTAGATCACTTGCATTCAAACCTACACTCACACAAAAATCAAAAAAATTCAAACTTCCATGTAATTAAATCCTTTGTTAGATCGTACATTACGGAAAACAATGGAAATTGGGTAAAATCTTAGTTTCTTGTTATTCAAACCACCAAATCTTTACATGCTTCATCCAACAACAACATGGATGATCTCAGAGGTCTAAATAGACCTTCCCCCAATGTCTACAATTTTTTTCAATTGTTTATGGTTGTTGGAACCTCTTTTCCCAATTGGTGGAAAATGTTGCTTACCAACTTTGAAAAGTTGCTTAGCAATTTTTCAACTTTTGACAATTTTGCATTTTTGACACTTTTGACATGCCAACATCCCTAATGGACTTTGTAGACCTATCCTAGGCCTAAAAGAACTCAAGGTAACTTTTCAACATGCTTCCTATACTATCTGAACCCCATGGCCTAATTTGGTCTCTAGGTTTATAAATGACCCTAGAGCCAATTGGCCTTACAAATGGGTTCTTTATTACATCCATAGGATCCAAACTGATCCAAAACACCATAAGAACACCTATCCAACACATAAAACACAAAATAAATCCAAAAACAAGAGGGTTCCCTGCACCATACTCCTGGGGCTAGAAAAAACTCAAGTCTCTTGAGTTGGCAAATCTAGAACCTTGCACCCAATCTTCTCCAAAGCCTGCTCTATCATCCAGGCTGCATCTTCTAAGGGGTTTTCCTTCCATTGGACTAGGTACTCATAGTAGGTATGCCTCCTTATTTTCTTACTCACCCTCTTTTCAAGTACATGCTCAACTTCAAGCTTAGGCTGCTTAGGTAGGTCTTGTAACAACTCTTCCCTGCTAGAATCATCTTGACTTGCATCACACACATCATTAGCAGGACCTTTATATGCATATATATCTGAAACATTGAAAGTGTTAGAGAGACCAATATCTGGTGGGAGATCAATCCTATAGGCATTGTTACGACACTTTTGAATTGTTTTGAAAGGACCTATCTTTTTCATCATCAACTTGGTGTATTTCCTTTTAGGGAGTCTCTCCTTCTTGAGATGAATCATCACCATATCTCGAACCTTAAACTACAAATCTATCCTTTTCCTATCTGCTGCATTCTTGTACTTGTCTGAGGTTTTTTCTAACCTATCCTTTACTTGTTGATGGATATCCCTCATCACTTCTACAAAGTCCTCTTCTTGTGCACTTCTTCTGTCCAAATCCTTCACATCTCTCAACTCCAATACACCTCTAGGGTGTGACCCATACACTATTTCAAAGGGACTATGACCAGTGCTCCTATTCACTGAGTCATTATAAGAAAATTTTGCTTGAGAAAGTATTGAATCTCATGTGGCTCCTTGAGCCTTGGTTAGACACCTTAATAGGTTTTCAAGTGACCTATTGATGACCTCGATCTATCCATCAAATTGGGGATGATAAACTGAGGTAAATGACAAATTGGTACCCAAACTCCTCCAAAGAGTTTACCAAAAATGCCCAATAAACTTATAATCTCTATCTAAGATCATGGATATTGGCAAACCATGTAACCTTACAACCTCCTTAAAGAATATACCTTCTATGTGAGATGCATCATGTGTGGTTTTACAAGGTAGAAAGTGAGAAATTTTTGAAAACTTGTCAACAACTACATAGATGTTGTCATAACCCTGTTTAGCCTTTGGGAGTCCTAATACAAAGTCCATGTTGACTAAATCCCATGGCTTGTTTGGTATGGTAAAATGAGTATACAAACCTACATTTGAACTGCTACCCTTGGCCTTTTGACAAATCATACAACCTTCCACATACTTTCTAATCTCAGTCTACATCTTAGGCCAAAAGTAGAATCTTCTAACCAACTCAAGGTTCTTGTCAATCCCAAAATGACCTGCCAATCCTCCACAATGCTTCTAGTTCACAATGTTTTCTCTCATGGAGCCTTTAGGGATACAAAGCTGGCTTCCCTTGAAAAGTAAACCTTCCTATAGAATAAAATGTGAGAACTCCTTATGGTACTTGTCACCCATTTCCTTACATACTTGGTATGCTTCTTTGAAATCCTCATCTCCTTGATACATGTCCTTCATGGAAGTGATTCCTATGCTCTCCAACTGAATCTCCTTCACTTTCAAGTTCCTCCTACTAAGGGCATCAACTACCTTATTTGCTACTCCTTTCTTGTGCTTGATGGTTAAAGTGAATGCTTGAAGGTATTCCATCCACTTCATATGCCAGTGATTCAACTTGTCCTGCCTATTCAAGAAACTCAGAGCATGGTTATCAATGTAGACTACAAACTCTTTTGGCAACAAATACTGCCTCCATTTCCTCAAAGATTGAACCATTGCATACAGCTCTAAGTCATAATTTGAGTACTTTTGTTTGGCTTCATTTAATTTTTCACTAAAGAAGGCTACTGGTCTACCTTCTTGACTCAAGACTCCTCCTACTGCCTTGTTACTTGCATCACATTCTATGGTGAAAACCTTATGGAAATCGAGTAGAACTAATATAGGTTGCTCTGCTACCCTTCTTTTCAAATACTCAAAGGACTTATTTGCTTCACTAGTCCATACAAACTAACATTTTCTACCTCCCTTTATAGTGTCAATCATAGGTGCACATACACCACTAAAATTCTTAATAAACTTCCTACAGAAGCTTGCAAGACCATGAAAACTCTTTACCTCACTTGCATTTCTAGGTGTAGGCCAATTGACAATTGCTTCCACCTTGGATGGATCCATCTTGAGGCTGCTCTTGGAGATTATAAAACCAATAAATACTAACTCCTCCTGCAAGAAGACACATTTCTCCAAATTGATCTTCAACTGCTCTTCATTCAACCTTTTCAATACCAAATCTAAATGCATTAGATGCTCATCCCTATTCTTTCTAAAACTCAAGATATCATCTAAGTACACAACAACAAAATAATTGATAAAGGGTTTCAAGACTTCATTCATGAGTCTCATGACTGTACTAGGAGCATTTGAGAAGCCAAATGACATAACCAACCATTCATAAAGTCCTTCATTTGTTTTGAAGGTTGTCTTCCACTCATCTCCCTCTCTTATCCTAATTTGATGGTAGTCACTCTTCAAATCCACCTTAGAATAGTACTTGGCTCCTGCTAGATAGTCCATCAAATCTTCTATCTGAGGCATAGGGAACCTATACATGATTCTGATCTTGTTGATGGCTCTTGAATATGTACATAATCTCCATGTACCTTTCTTCTTTGGGGCCAATACTACAGGGACATCACAAGGGCTAATACTCTTCCTTATGAATCTTTTCTCTAACAAATCATGTACTTGCCTTGCAAGTTCTTCATTCTGATCAGGGGTCAATTTATATGCCTCTTTGTTGGGCAATGTTGAGCCTGGTATGAGGTCAATGCAGTGACTTACATCTCTGAAAGGTGGCAGGGTCTCTGGTTTGCTTCCTACAGCTATACCCTTGTATCTTTACAATAACTATGTCACTTCTCTAAGACCTGCAGTCCTCTCTTGTACTGTGTCTTCCTCTTTCTTCCTCACTTCTTCTCTTGGCTTCACCACTATGGAAAAGCATGGGGTATCCTTCTCTTTGATTTTCTGCATAAACTCCTCCCTACCTACTAACATGATACTAGTCACAACATGATCATCCTTACCATCATCCGGTAGTGGGGTCATAGTGTATTGCACACCATCTTTGGTCAACTTGTAGACATTTTTATTCCCATCATTCCTTGAGTCTACATCATATTGCCATGGTCTCCCAAGGAGTAAATGGCAAGCATCCATCTCTGCCACATCTCACAAAATCTTGTCTCTATATTCACCTAGCTGAAAATCAACCCAAACTTGTTCACTTACCAAGGCTTGTTGCTCTTTTCTCAGCCATGAGAATTTGTAGGGGTAGGGGTGAGGAATTTTCTTCAATCCAATTTTGCTAACCATCTCTGTTGAAGCAACATTATCAGTTGACCCTGAGTCCACAATGACTCTACATACCTTTCCACTTACCTTGCAAGTAGCTCTAAACAATGACTTCCTCTGTGGTGGCTCCTTGATGGTTGGTACCTTCAAAAGGGTCCTTTTGAACATCATACACTCCCCTTGATCTAGATCAGCATGCCTTGAAGGTGAGTTCACACTTTGGTTGTCCTCCTCTTGTGCCAAATGAACTCTTCTTTCTCCACTTTGACTGTTAGAACCTTGGTTTTCCGAACATCTGAATGATTGATGGCCAACTAGATTACATGTGAAACACCTACCAGTGAACACATTGGTTCCTCTACCTCCAAATATACCTTGGCCATTTGGTCTTCTTCCTCTGAAACTACCCATGTGACTTGGTTCTCCTTCTAGTTCCTGATTACTTGACTCTCCTTGTGGTTTAGGAGATGTTTCTCTTCCACCAAATTTGCCTCTTCCTCTAAAGTTTCCTCCTCTTCCTCTACCTTGTTGGTCTCCCTTTCTTCTGAACTTTTCTTCAATTCTTAATGCCATTTGATATCATTTATGAACTATCTCAGGATTAAAGAGACTTAGTTCATCTTGAATGGCATACTTGAGGTTATTCATGTATCTTGCTAACTTTTTCTTCTCACTCTTTGGTACCTTTCCTCTTAAGGACAGTTTGTGGAACTCCTCGGTGTATCCACTCACATCTAAATCCTTTTGTCTTAGGCTATGCAACTTCTTGTGCATTGTCACTTCATAACCCTTAGGTACAAATTTCTTTTTCACCTTTGCAACCATCCTCTTCCATGATAAGATGGGGTTCTTCCCTTCTTCTGCTCTCTCATTTTGTATGAAGTTCCACCAACTAAGGGCGGATCCCTTCATCTTAGACTTAGAAGTCTTCATATTTTAGTTCTCAAGAACATCTTCACACTCAAAGTGGTTCTCTAAGGCCTCCAAACAATCCATGACTTTCTCTGGGTTCATCTTCCCAGTGAACATAGGTAGGCTTGCTTTGTCATCTCTGCTACCTACTCTCTCAAGGGCTTCAAGGAAACTTCTCTGATCTGCAGGTATCCTCTATCTTGCCTATAAAATGGAATCATCATCATTCCCTTCTAATTCTTCATCAAATTCTCCTTGCTTCTTGTCCATATTACCCTAAAACTTATCCAATTCTTTTCTCATCTCTTTGTTTGTTGTTGCTTGCTCTCTTACCAACTTGGCCAGTTCAACATTGGTCATCCTTCTCCCATCACTAGTGTCTTCTCCTTCCAACATATTTTTGATATTCTTCTTCCACCCTCAATAAAATTTATGGCTCTAATACCACCTAATGCAAAGTGGACAACTAGAAGGTAAGAAGACCCAAAATCACCGCTCTATGTCATGTCTAAGGCCTATTACAACCCCACAACTAAGGTTCTACACACACCAATACAACCAATCACCTACTGTACTTCCTAATGATTTTTTGGACTATCTGACAATCAAGTTCACTCACCCTAACCTTCCAACCAAGTTTGGAAGTCTCTTTTTTGCACCCAGGTCAAGAAACCCCTATTTAGGCCTAATCCTAATAGCCCTGCCAGACTGGTATTCCCAAATCATTCAAAATTCTCCCAAAATGCTCTAGGAAAAAATTATATATTTGAATACCCTTTTGGACTTTACATCCAATTCCAAGAGATCAAAGTTTGACTCTGCTCCAGCACCCCTAAGCACCTACTAAGTTTGCAGACCTAATAGGCTTAATTGGGCCTGTTTTCCAAAGCAACTACTTGAGGATGGGGTTGAAGAACCAAAATCACCACTTTTACATGTACCTTAGGCTTCTAATAGATCAAATCCACCATTAGACCGGTCACCAAACACTTCCTAGGTGACTATTTGTTCATTCCTCCTTGTAGGCTAGACTAAACACATTGTCTTATTTAGCCAAGGTTTTGGTGGCAACCACACCAACCCTCACTCCCAAATTCCACCCTTTGCAAATCTTAGTGTACACACCCATAACTTTCATTTTCCAATAGGCTATTTAATTCCACAAATTAATTTACAAGTTAGGGCCACATCTTTGGTGAAACCCTATGAACTGGGTCTTAGAATGACAGTTTTTGGCAAACTACCCACAACTCACTCCAAAATATATAAATTTGAGTCAGATCACTTGCATTCAAACTTGAACTTACACCACAATCCAACAAATTCAAACTTCCATGTAAGTAAATTCTTTGTTAGATCATACAGTACGAAAAACAATGGAAAATGGGTAAAATCTGAGTTTCTTGTTATCCAAACCACCAAATCTTTACATGCTTCATCCAACAACAACATGAATGATACCAGAGGCCTAAATAGACCTTCCCCAAATGGATACAACTATTTTTCAATTGGTTATGTTCATTGGAACCTCTTTTCCCAATCGATGGAAAATGTAGCTTAGCAACTTTGAAAAGTTGCTTAGCAATTTTTCAACTTTTTACAATTTTGCATTTTTGACACTTTTGACATGCCAACATCCCTAATGGACTTTGTAGACCTATAATAGGCCTAAAAAAACTCAAGGAAACTTGTCAACATGATTCCTATACTATATGAACCCCATGGCCTAATTTGGTCTCTAGGTTTATAAATGGCCTTAGAGCTAATTAGCCTTACAAATGGGTTCTTTATTACATTCATAGGATCCAAACTGATCCAAAACACCATCCTAGGATCTAAGAACACCTATCCAACACATAAAACACAAAATAAATCCAAAACCAAGAGGGTTCCCTACACCATTGATAAGGGATATGATTTACAATTTAAGAATGGGAAATGTAAGATCTTGAATAGCTCCGGTATAGAAATTGCATCAAGAACTAAAACTAAAGGTAATGTCTTTCATCTGAATGCAGGTGAGAAAAGTTGTTTGATTTCTCATATTGATGAAATTTGGTTTGTGGCATAGGAGGATGTGTCATGTTAATTTTTACTTCATGGTTAAGATAAGTTCTATCCAAGCTGTTAGAGATATGCCTAAGATAGTGAAACCTACTAATTCGATGTGTAAAGTATGTCAATTGGGAAAGCAAACAAGAATTTCATTCAAGAGAAAATAGTATACATCTAATGGGATATTGGATCTTGTGCATACTGATTTATGTGGTCCTTCTAGGGTGATAGATACTTTATGTTGCTAATCGATGACTATTCTATAATGATATGGGTAACTTTTTTAAGGGAGAAATATGAAGCATTGGAGAAATTCAAAATATTCAAAGCTACAGTGGAGACAGAGACAAGATTGAAGCTGAAGTGCTTAAGATCTAACAGAGGAGGAGAATTCACTTCCAATGAGTTTAATTCCTTTTGTGAAGAGCGTGGAATTAGGAGATAGTTATCTACTCCATGAACCCCTCAGCAGAATGGAGTTGTTGAAAGGAAGAGTTCAGAACTATTTTGGATGCTGCTAAAAGTATGATGATTGAAGGAAATGTTCTGCATATCTATTGGAGATAAGTTGTTAGCACTACACATTCAACCGAGTGCATATAAAAGGTGATTCCAATAAGATCCCTTATGAGTTATGGTTTGGTCATGTTCCTAATGTTAGATATTTTAGAATCTTTGGAAGCAAATGTTATATCAAAAGAGATGAGGATATAGGAAAATTTGATGCAAGATGTGATGATGGAATCTTTTTGGGATATTCTACTAAGAGAAAGGCCTACCGGTGTTACAACAAAAGATTGAGAAAAATAGTGGAAAGTGCAAATGTGAAGGTTGATAAGTTCCATGAGAAATAAATCAAAGCATGTGGATATGAATCTGATGATCAGAATGTTAGTTCAAAGCAAGTGCAGACTCGGAGCATAAAATAGAGTGATTCAAAAGAGTTAGTAAATCTGAGACTGAAAATCAAAACAATCAGAGGGCCCCAAGGTATCTAAGATTAAATCATTTAGAGAATCAGATTATTAGTGATAAAAATAAAGGTGTGATGACTAGGAGAAGAATTGATGTTGAAGAGACATGTCTTATTTCCAAGATTGAGCCTAAAGATGTTGTTGAAGCTTGTAAAGATGAAAATTGGGTAAAAGGTATGGAAGAAGAGTTAAATCAGATTGAGAAGAACAATACATGGGAACTTGTTCTGAGACCTAAAGACAAGAAAGTAATTGGTACTAAATGGGTATTCAAGAATAAATGGAATGAAGAGGGAGAAGTTGTTAGAAACAAAGCGAGATTGGTATGTAAAAGATATTCACAGATGGAAGGTATTGATTTGGAGGAGACTTTTGCTCTGGTAGCTAGAATTGAAGCTATTATATTATTTCTTACATATGTTGCTTATAAGAATTTCAAGGTATATCAGATGGATGTGAAGTAAACCTTTTTGAATGGTGAGTTGGAAGAAGAAGACTACATTGAACAACCAGATGGATTTTCATTGACAGATGAAGGGGACATGGTATGTAGATTGAAGAAAGAATTGTATGGACTCCAACAAGCCCCTAGAACCTTGTATGCCAGATTGGATAGGTATTTGATGAAGTTGGGATTCTGTAAAGGTACTATTGATAGTAATTTATACTTCAAGATTGATAACATTTTGATTGTTGAAGTTTTTGTTGATGACATTATTTTTGGAGGAGATGATGATTTGAGTAAGAAGTTTGTTGATGATATGCAAAAAGAGTTTGAGCTGTCTATGATAAGTGAGATGAAATTCTTTTTGGGATTGCAAATTGCACAAACTGATAAAGGCATTTTCATATCTCAATCAAAGTATGTGAAGGAATTGTTGAAGAATTTTGGGTTAGGTGATTCCAAACCTATTGGAACTCCTATGGTAAATGAATACAAGATGACAAAAGATGATGAATCTCTTAAGACTAATCAAAATTTGTATATATCTATGATTGGTGGACTACTATATTTGACTCATACTAGACCAAACATTATGGATGTTGTACGTCTTGTTTCAAGATACCATGTTGATCCTAAGGAAAGTCATGTCACTGTTGTGAAAAGGATATTCAAATATTTGAAGGGAACAATTGATTATGGTTTGTCGTATCAGAAGAATGATGATTTCATTTTAAGTGCTTGTACAGATGCTGATTGGGTAGGTGATGTTGATGACCAGAAGAGCACTACAGGTGGTGCATTCTTTTTGGGAAAGAGGTTGGTTGCTTGGGCAAGTAAGAAGCAAGGTTTTATTTTTTTATCTACTGTAGAAGTTGAATACATTGTTATTGCTAGCAATTGTACTCGGGTAATTTGGATGAAGCAGATGTTGAAGGATATTAGAGTTGTTAATAATGAGATTATTGTTATATATTGTGACAATTCAAGTGCTATCATTATTTCTAATAATATGGTGTTTTATTTTAAGACAAAACATATATTGATTAAGTTTCATTTTTTGAGAGAGAAAGTGAATGAGAAAGAGGTCAGATTAGAGTATGTATCTACAAAGAAATAGATTGCAGACATCTTTATGTATCCTTTTCTTGTAGATACATTTGTATATCTAACAGAGAAGTTAGGGGTGATTTCCCCTCCTTAAGTGAACTAGATGCATTGAGATGCATCAATTTGGTGGACTTCATAGTCTTACCCTGATATTTGGATTGATGAGTGGGTGCTGCTAGTTAGAGGGAGTAGTCAATATTGTAGTTTAGGTATTCAAATTTGAGGTTATTTGGTAAGAGGGAGAGAATTTTTTTTTTCTTATGTTCCTTTTGTATTGATGTCAAATGGAGACAGAAGCATGTGAAAAATTGTCTTATCTATCTAAGGTAGAGAACTACGTGTGCATGATCTCAGGGGGAGATTGATGGAGTTGATTTCTTCCTTTCCATTAATTGGTTTTCACATTCATATGTTGCCATCAATGCCACATGGGAAGATTGTTGGATATTATAGTTGTTGGAATGTGGTGTTGTCATTGATGTTAACATATTCCTGTGTTCTTGTGTTTCGGTTGTGGTTTTTGGTTTTTATTGCTCTGAAATTGATTCATTATGTTGTGAAAATTTTGGAGAATGTTTGGGATGCTCATGTGTATCCTCAGGTCAAGTGGTTCATGATTTGAAACTTCACAAGTGTATCTTTTAGTTTGTCACTAAATTGTGTTGGTGTTCTTGAGCTCCAAAAGGGAAATGATGATGATTCTAGTAATCTAAGTTGTTGTGGTTGTTGCAGAGGAATTTATGTTGATTGTTGGTGTTTCTATATCATGTGTTATTTGTTTTGTTGGTCTGCATTGATCATTGTGTACATTATTGAATATTTTATTGGTCCGATGGTATTCTTCATGTTATTGTTAGATACTTGATTAGTCCAAAAAACACTGAGAGGGGGGGATGAATCAGTGTCTAACTGGTGAATGAAATATTTAAACTTGTTTACAACTTTATAAACCAAATTAATGTATCAGTAAACAAGTAATAAATAAATGAAGAGAAATAAGAGAGACGACATCAATGCACAGGATATTTTGGCAAGGAAACCCGGTAGGGGAAAAACCTCGGTGGGATTTGTGACCCACAATATTTACTCACTAGCCAATATGAATAAATATTACTGATACAATAGGGGCCTACACATGTAGGAAGGCCAATAGCCTAGAGCTCACTGCTCAATTGCAAAAATGAGTCACACTGACTACAAAATTGGATGATTAAATCTAATGACAATGTACTGCTCAAAATAGCATCTATAATGCTTGATTTAGTACCGGTTTAAGTTTTGTCAAATACTTCTTCTATAAACCTTTCTTTGCTCTGCTTTGCTCTTATTCGCTCATCAAAATTATTACATCAAAATGCATATACAAATATTCACTCTCATAATCCACTTGCATTAATCACCTATACATATTTCGCATACCTAACACACACTTTCCACATACCTATGTCACTTACAAAATGACCTATAAGATCTCATACATATATGAGTCTTTACAATACATCATGTTGGCTATATAATATAATTACAATACAAAACAATATAATTTCCATGTTGGTTGGGGTGTCGATAAGATCTTCTATCAGTGTAGACTGGGTGCTAGTGAGAATAATCTTTTTGTGCCCGTCGGTGTCGGTAGATGATGTTTGTTGCTAGTGAATGTTGTGAACCATATTACTAGTTGGTTGCGATCAATGAAAACATCACCTATTCTCATCTGAGGGTAGAATTCCAACAATCTCCCCCTTTGGCATTGATGGCAACACTCATGAGAAAAATCCAAAAACTGATATCCAAAAATGAAGTCCAAAACTGATCCAAAAATAGGAGTGCTCCCCCTGAGTAAATGATCTAAACTATACATTTTTCTTGATACTACTACTCCCCCTTTGACATAAATGACAAAGGATGTCAAAAAGAATCAAAGAATTCAAAATTCTACCTCATAGACTGTATCCAATTATGTACAATTTGAAATATATCCACCAAAACCAGATTAAGACTCTACATGAATTTGGTGTTGTCAGAGATAATAGTTTCAGTCTACTAGATCATACTAGTCAGATAATGCATCTGTTGCTCTGGTGATATTTCTCCTTGAATTTTTTCTTTAGACATCTCAATCCGCTGAGTTATAAGGTTGTCCAATCTAGGACCAAGTTTGTTTTTCAGCTCACGTGCCTTCATTCTTATCCTTGCTTTTTCTTTTTCTAGTTTCTCGATATTTTCCTCAAAAAATGTCATTTCTTGATCAAAAATTGATGTAAGTTTCGAAGAACCTATCATATTTTCTGCTATATCATCAATCCATTTTTGTGTCTTCTCTATCTCTTCCTCAATGTATTCTATCAAGTTGTGAGTCTTGCATGCTTCCTTATACAGTTCTTTATATTCTAGAATGATGGATTTAAGTATCGGTAATAAGGAATCAATGTGCTTAGTACAATCCTTGATAGTCTTATCAAAGAATTCATTTTTCTCCTTATTCACCCTTTCCTTAATAGTCTCCTCATTAATCTTATCTACAGTTAGCATATTTGAAGCAATAAATTTGGACAATGTGTTCAATTTACCTGAAGATCCATCAATGTGATCTATCTTACAAGATGGTGCAATCATCTTCAATATAGGTAATGTATCATCAATGGCCTTGAATGCTAAGGCATTTTCATCTGTGATCCTCTTAATTGAATCCAATAAAACACCAATCACATTTGTAGGCCTGAAATTCATGGTGGAAGTTCTAGGCTCGACTATAACTTTCTTTTCTTTAGATACTTGTCCAATTGCCTTAACCACTTCTTCCTTATTTCAATCATTGACCTCTTATTTATTCACTATTTCTTCTTTTTTCTCATTCTGTGTTTCAATTTTGCTTTCAATCTTACTGTCATCTTTATTCTCTATCTTGCTGACTGTCAGTTCAGCTATACTCTATTCAGGTTCTTTCTCTGTTAGTTTCTCTACCTTCTGTTGAGTGTCAACATTTATATGTTCAGTTTGTGCTTTTACCTTTTCTTCTACTTGTGCTCCTATCAGTTTCTCAAAGTTAGGCTGAGTAGCATCTGGGATGGTATCAAGTTTCTCAACTTGTGTTGGTATCTCAATGTTCTAAGAGTCAATAGTGTTGACCAGTTACTCGGAGATCTCAATATTTGCAGCATCAGTTTGTTTTACCTCTAAAGTCTCTTTGTCCATGACAATGTTGAAGTCTTGTGTGTCCACATTCATGGTAAAAAGAACTTCAGATTCTGGATTGGTGTCATCTCTTGTTATTTCCTCTGCCTTCTCTTTCAATTGACTGTCATTTTGTACCAGTGCCTCTGCAGTTATTGGTGGAGTGTCCTGTGTCAGTGGAGGAAGGTTATCCTTGACCATTATATTAGGTACACTACCAATTTTACCTTTACCTTTATCCTTTTGATATAACTTTGTATAGACTTATGCATTTTTTGTCTATCCTTTTCTTCTTTCTTTTCTCTTTCCACAAAGAATATGTCCCACTTGTGTGATGTTTCATTTGCAATTTCCTTAACTCGGCCTGCCATAAGGCTAACCTGTCGGTGACCACTTACAAAAACTGATCGGTTGGCTTCTGCAATCAATTCATTAATCTCCTGTCGGGAATTGACAGGGTGAATCACCAATGATGCTTCAACTTTTAATTTCTTATCCAATTCCATAACTGACATCCTTTTAGCTTCTAACCTCAAATACAAATCATTAGGCAGATCATCTAGAACCTCAATGAGAACTTTTTTGTAGATATCAAGATGTAATATAATGCTTTCCTCTATAGTATTTTTATCTACATCCTTGAAATAATGATAGAGTTTATTTACATTGCTAAGGTTACCTTCTTGTGTGATTTCATTTATCAGTTCCTCCGATGTAAGAGTGTCTGGTGCCTTAGGTTATAAATTTCTTCTTAGGAGTTACCTTCTTTTTTCAGAGCACTGGGCTCTCTTACAGCATGTTGCTTCTTTCTTTGTGTCCTTGACTTCTTAGGTGTCAATGAAGGTTTTCTTTTCTTCCTTTCAACTCTTTTAAATTTGGCTGCTTTATCACTTTCTATCTCAGAAGAAGTAACAACCGAGGAAACATGAGCTATCGGTGTCTGATTTGACTACCTTTTTACTTCAACAACAATACCACCAAGACTAATCAACCCTTTTGTAACTTCGTTTACCATTTTAGAAGCATCTTTCATGAATTTGTCTCTTTTCTTTCTTTCCTTCATCATGGCTACATCACTTTCCATTGTTTCAGCACTACCAAATATTTTCTCTGATGGTTCCGATGGAGCATCTAGGAGTATGTTTGCATATGATTCCAAGATGTGAGAGTCCACCTCATATCCCATTTCAATAATCCAAACTATTTTGGGTCTAACTACTTCCATCCATATTTCATCTCTCTTTACTACAAAGCATATTTGTTATCATATTTGTCTACGATGCTTTGGGAAATCCTTTCTCTTTGTTTCATTCTGGTTTGGAAATTTTTCAAGTAACCTTTGACCAACTCATCACTGTTAGCTCCCATACCGGTGATTGCCTCCTTTATCTATTTTCCAACAGAAATATCATAGGCAAAATCCTTATGACCTATGTCAGGGATCTCCTTAGAAAAGTAAAGTATTAAACATACTACCAGATTTCCAAATTTGAATGTTCCTTTCTTGTCACCTTTATCTTATCCAAATTTTCTAGCAATTCATCCTTCAACCATTCACAAATATCAATCTTTGCATTGTTTACAATCATCTCATGTGCATTATGAATGCATGAACTTGACACATAATTCAATCTATTTGTGTGACCACCTTTATATCCAATTATCATGCTAGCAAATTTAACATTTTTATCCTTTTTGTCATTAACCCTAAGTGAGCGGTTGTCATATGTAGCTTCGATTAAGCTCATAACTTCCTTGTTAGGGATTTTCTTCTTCTTGTTAGGTCTAGAATTGGTGGAGGGTAAACTAGTAACAGCTTTAATAGCTTCCTTGGTTATCTTGAATATCGAGTCCAACCACATAAATTCTCCGTGAACTCTACTAAGGACATAGTGAATAGCTTCATCTGAGAATTCTGGCATATGGAGGATGTCTATGAAACCTAAATCCTCAACTACCTTATGTTTCGGTTTCACTATCCCATCCTTGTCAGTAATTTCATTCATGTACATGTTCATCAAATCTTCAGATTGTAAACTTTCTATGTTGCAATGTATGTATGCCCTAGGGTCTTCAGTGAACGCGACTCCCTTCGGGATTTTGGAAAATGCACCAATAGAATCATCTTGTTTTTCTATCTTGGGAATGATCTTGAAACTTGGTCTAGGTCGCTTAATGTTTTCCATAATAGTAGGGTTTGCTAGGAATTCAAGAGCAGAATATGAAGATGCCATTGCGAAAGATAAATACCTCTTAACTGTGAAATCCTTGGATGCCCTGAAAAAGATCTTTGTTTCTTTGCCTTTAGAATGCCTTTTCTCAATTTCCCTCTCTTCGAATTCTTGCATGCTTTGTGAGTTGAAATGAAAGGTTACAATGCCTTTATAACCAAAATTTTGACTTACAACCACAATAAATGCTTGCCGGTGAAGCGAAAAACTTCACATATCTGTCAATAAAGAAGAAATATAACTTATTACCATCAACCAAGGGTAAATGCATGGTTTTCAATTTGTTGCTTTACCCCTAAGGATTATTCCTTAGTTGGATGAAGAATCTTCTATCGGTGCAGGATTACCCTGATATGTCGGTATAATGATAGATTCATCACCTTTCTGATCTCTCTTCCTAATCCATTCTCTTGAAAATTCTTGCTTGATTTCAGTCACCTTCTCTTTGCCTTTGTTATTAGATCCTTTATTGTTCGCCAGTGAATTCTTGCTTCTACAAAATTTTGCAATATGCCCAATTTTGTTACATGCATAGCAAGTTACATTATTTCTCTGAATAATGTTTCCATAACCTTGATTGGTTTGAGTTCTGCATTGATTAGATAAATGTCCAAATCTATCACAAACATAGCATTTCACATTCTTTCTACAATTGTCTGAGTTATGACCATTTTTATTGTATTTGGAACATTGACCGGTGGGTAAGTTTGTATTTTGATTATTTCTAAATCTGCACTGGTTTTCTCTATGACCAAATTTGTTGCAGTTAAAACATTTCCCATTAAATTTATAAGCATTAGGTTGCCTTACCGGTTTGTTTTGATCATGATTGTTTGCAGTCCCTGAGCTTTCTCCATGTTCAAATCCAATTCCAACTGTTTCTCCATCATGTTTCTCACTTTTCAGCATATCATCAAGATTATCTGAACTTTTCTTGAATTTGTCTTTGCATTCATTTGCAGTGACCAACTCACTTTCCAAAGTGCTAACCTATCTCAAAATTTCATCTTTGTTATGTTGCATGTGAATCAAATCAGTTTTGAGCATATCATTTTCATAACTAAGCCTTTGAGATTCATCTGATCTTTCATTTAGTCTTTTGGCAAAATCTTCCTCATTCCTCTTCCTATCTTCAATATCTTTGCATAGCCTCATGGTTAAATCTTGCATTTCATTTTTCATGTTACTGTTCTCTTGTCTCAATTTGTCTGCAATATCTCTAAGAGTTTCTTTTTCTTCATTATCTTGATTTTACAATTGCACATGTAATTATTTTCTCTTATTCTTTGCTATAACCAGGATATCTTGAAGTGCTTTGATAAATTCCCGAGCAATCCTGAGTTCATCTTCCAGTTTGATATTCTTCAATTTCTCTGCATCAAAATCTTCAAGAGTTCCTTCCAACTGTTGTCTCAATCTTTCCATTGATACCAGTTTCAGAATCTTCCTCAAGTTGTTAGGCTTTTGCAAATAGAGGACTAGGCTCTGATACCAATTGTTAGATACTTGATCACTCCCAAAGACACTGAGAGGGGGGGGTGAATTAGTATCTAACCAGTGAATGAAATATTTAAACTTGTATGCAAATTTATAACCCAAATTAATGTACCGGTAAACAAGCAATAAAGAAATAAAGAGAAATAAGAGAGACAACTTCAATGCACACCATAACAGAAGATATTTTGGCAAGGAAACCCGATAGAGGAAAAACCTCAGTGGGATTTGTGACCGACAATATTTACTCACTCACCAATATGAATAAATGTTACTGATACAATAGGGGCATGCACATGCAGGAAGGCCAACAGCCTAGAGCTCACTACTCAATCACAAAAATGAGTCACACTGACTACAAAATTGGATGATTTAATCCAATGACAATGTACTACTCAAAATAGAATCCATAATGCTTGATTTAGTATCAGTTTAAGCTCTGTCAAATACTTATGCCATAAACCTTTCTTCGCTCTGCTCTACTCTTATTCACTCATCAAAATTATTACATCAAAATGCATATACAGATATTCACTCTCATAATCCACTTGCATTAATCACATATACAAATTTTGCATACCTAACACACACTTTTCACATACCTATGCCACTTAAAAAATGACCTATAAGATCTCATACATATATGAGTCTTTACAATACATCATGTCGGCTATACAATATAATTACAATACAAAATAATATAATTTTCATGTCCGCTGGGGTGTCGGTAAGATCTTCTGTCGGTATAGACTGGGTGCCGGCGAGAATAATCTTGTTGTGCCTACCGGTGCCGGTAGATGATGTTTGTTGCCGGTGAATGTTGTGAACCATATTACCAGTTGGTTACCATGAATGACAACATCAACTATTCTCATCTGAGTGTAGAATGCCAACAATTATATGACTTTCTGGTCGACCCAATGGTTCTTGCATGTTGTGGATGATCTTGGTGAGATATTCAGTGGTGTAGTGTGTTTGAGGTTTTGATTTAGGTCCATGTTATGTCTTTATCTACATTGTATTGGTCCACATATTGATTTATGTATTGTGTGATGTAAGTTTGTGATTAGGTCTAATAAGTTGAGCTAACCTTGAAATTATGGTTGATGATTTGTATAAATAAGAGTAATATTCATGTAAGATGTGTGTATGCATTCTTTGAGAGTATTGTATGTGCAAACAAGAGAATTGATCTTTCGGTGGTGTGAAGCAGAGAAGAGAAGTGTTGAAGAGCAGACAATGTTCTTAACACGAACTATGATCAGGCATTTGGAGATGTTATTCTTTCAATTCATGTAATCTGGATTGGTGTCTGATCTTTGTAAGGCAATGTGCCTTCTCTTGGTTGTAGCCCTTTTGTTGTTTTTTAGTAGTGAGCTTTAGGCAGTGTGCCTGAATGTATGTGCATTCCCCATTGTAATATTTACACATACTACTGTAGAGTATCATCTTATTATGGGTAGGTTCCCACCATGGTTTTTCCCTTAACCGGGTTTTCCATGTCAAAAATATGTGTGTTATGTGTGTTGTTGATGTGGTGTTTATCTTTGTTATTGTTGTTCTTGATCAGATCTTAAGTTGAGGTTTATTTCTTTAATTTTGGTGAAAACTAATTCACCCCTCCCCCACCCTCTTAGTTTTCCTACATTGTGGTTGCCAACAATACCCTTGTGAGGAAACTTTAAGCATTAATGAGAAACTGAGGAGATTGCATCCATGGTGATTAACTAAGGGATACTCAAATTAACATAGAATAATTCCAACTTAGAAATGACAACAAAATTGATTGATACTACCTTAGGTACCACAAGGACCGTCAAGATGGTGCTACCCAAAGGAGGAATAGATAGCCTATCATGTGTGTGAATAGTATCATGACACTCATCATATCTTTCTCTATGAAAACCATTAATAAATAAAGGCTTCTTTATGATGAGATCAATTCAACATAAGGGTCAACCATAACTCTTGTAACAATGTAACTGTTTATCCTTGTTGGCATGTATAAAGGAGTAGGCTCCCCACTATAAGAATAATCTAGAGGTGTGAAAGATAAGTCATAATATTTTGTCCTCTAACTACGAGGTGAGATTAGAGTGATAGTAACCATTGTGATAGAAGGGCCATCACTCGATGTAATATTTGATGATGTAAAGAAGACATTAGATGAATATAGTGGGAAAGGATTGATATAGATCTGGAGCTCACTACTGGACTTATCAATAGACTTGTTATATTTCTATTTTTTATAACCAACGTAGATAGCCGTGTTGTCTATATGATCTTGGACTCTATCTATCAAACCTATACATCACTCAATGTCATGGCCAAGCACACAATGGCATTGACAAAATTTGGAACCATGATACCAACAAGTATGGCCTATTGTTGGGTAGTGGTCTAATTTTAGGAAGGTTCACAACATTATCCTTTAAAAAAATTTGCAATATACTCAAATAGGAATCACATATTTTAGTGAAAACCAATGATTACTTTAAGAAACCCCCTCTCAAAAAAATGTATAAAATTTTGGCGAATATTTTTTTTTTTAAATGATAATAATTTTTATTGGCAAATATTTCCTTTTTTTTTTAAATATTAATTTTATTGGCGTATTTTTTATATCAATTTTTTTTATAGAAAGTATTGGTGAATCTTGAAAAATAATAAGAGTATACATTAATTACTATTGCAAATCCTTTCATTTAAAAAAATAGTTTTTTATATAAAAGTAAAGGCCTAAAGGTGGAAATCATTTACGAGTTTAAGGGGTAGACTCTACTAAATATAGTTTCAACCATTAATTTTAAATAATCTAATAGCCCTCTTTGTATTTTGTGAGATAAAATGTACCAACAATTTGTAATACTCATGGGGTAAAAAATTGCTTTTAGACCATTGGTTTTCATTGAGGTCAACAATACAAAATCAATTTCAAACCCCACAAGCATTACAACTTGTAGGTACAATTTACGTCATGGAATACAATGAAGGTCATTAGATTATATTTTAAATCAATGGTGGCAACTAAATATTGTTGATATAACCTTAAATTAATTAAAATTTATTATTTATTACTAGCGAATTAATTTAGATTTCTACAATAAATTATAAAATGTTGGCTAATATGATCCAATCATGTATCGAATATTATGGTGAATCTTTGATTTAAAAAATTAATAAAATAAAATCTTTGGCAATTTAAATAACACTAAAATAAAAATTTGTAAAAATGTGGTGATTTGGATCACCTTAAAAGTAGAACTTATTAGCCAAATTTTGATTCCCAAATTTCAAAAATAGTCAATTGGCGAATATTAGCCACTAAGAATTTCATTGGTGAAAACCCGATTCCATTGTGACTATTGTGTAGATCTCTCTATTTAATGAGGTACAATGATAACATTCACAACAACTCTATTATTTGTAGACCCTCTTGAAGAAGACACGCCCCCAAAAGCATTAACATGAGAATTTGAAGAAGATTATTTGAACTGAGTCAATGTAGGTTGATAGTTAGTGAGCACAAAACAAAGATTGGTGAAATTTGAATAACAATTGAGAGAGAGTTTCTCCCTCAATGCCAACTCCAAATTTATAATAAATATCATCTATAAATCACTATTTGGTAGGGCAAAGTGGATCTTAGTAGATATTGACTAATAGCCAAAAATAAAATTAGTAACCCTCATTCAATTTTTTCTTAATCCATGAGTTGATTAAATTTTTTGATGGAATTATCACATAAGGAACTATACCACTCTAACATGATCCACTTAAGAGACTGAGATAGTAGCTTTAATAAAACAAAATCCAAGCTATGGTAGTCATTGCAGACAGTCATGAAGAATCAATATTAATATTAGGATCTCCTTTTCCTTTATACTGATCGAATTTCAATGTCTCAACCCCTTAGAGAGTAATGGTGGTTAAGATGTTTAGGTTAAGTGAACCATAGCAATAATATGTGGGAAGTGAATATTGATTAGTACAAGATCCAAGGGTGGTAAGCTATTGTTATAACTATCCCATATTCTACAAGATGGAATTTAGGATAGGATTGTTAGGTAAAGGTGGATTATGAGAAGAAGCAAAGGCACGAGAACCAGAACCACACCTTGCTGGCATTTGCATAAAGATTAAATTAATTAAAATTTATGTTGTCATTGATGTCAATTATCCGGTAATGATGATGTTATAATATTATTTTGTAACTGGTAGGAAGAGCTTGTGAAGGGAACTATAACCGGTAGGTGAGTTTGTGAAGTGAACTGGTATTGCTAGGTAATGGAGAGTTGAACCGGTAAACCCTACCTGTTGATTTGATAAACCCTAACCAATTAATTTTGGTGAGTTGGTTGTATTGGTTTATGATCTGATGATGAGTGGTAATGATTATGATGCGTATGCATGTTGGATGAGAAGAGTTTCAAAGTGTTTTGGCGCTTTGAGATAACGGTTTTTATCTTGGGAATGAGCAAGTATATTGCATGTAATGCAAACCACGTGATCAGTTATAGAGTTTGATGAAGCGGTGATCAAGGAGCAGTCGAGGCTATCTTAAATGATGTGCAGATATTGTTATATAATCCAACAGTCATACTTGAACCGATTTGTTTGTAATCTCTATGAGAGAATTAGGTTTTTGTTGTGTTACCGACCTAGTGATTTGTTTATAAGGTCTATGAGTTGTTTTGTTTCAGATTTGGCAAATTTCTAGTTGAGTGCGTGGTTGCCAAACTAGATGATGTATCTACAGTTTGTGTAAAGGTAGATAGGAGCATGAAAAGGATCTGAATAGGCAAGTGTAGTGCTATTCAAACATATCATCAAACCCCTATTATTTTCTAACAATTACAACAGTAAAATCCCCTAACTAGGTAAGCTCTAACAAGCTTAGTGTTATTCAAATACTCTAACCAGGTGGTCCATTAGCTTGGATTTCAAATCCTCTACTGAGGTTACTCCTCACAGGCTATTGCTTTTAATGGGGCATTATAGTCAATCCCTTAACTGAGTGGTCCCTAACATGATCTTTTCTTAACAAGACTTTTTGTAAAATCTTTAATAGGCTTGGCTCCTAACAGGGCAAACTTCAGAAGAGTTTAGATAGTTAACTTGTGAGTCTCATCTCACTGTTGTTTTTCCCATTTGGGTTTCCATGTCAAAAATATTGTGTCAAGTGGTGAATGTTTTTGTGGTTATGTTTACTATGGTTAAATTGCTTAACTAATTAATCCACTTTGATATGTTATGATAATCGGCAGCAATCTGAAATGAGGTTTTACTTATGTTGGTAAAGTATTTGGATGTTTGTGAGTTTCAAGTTGTTTTACTATTAATCTATTGTAACAGTCAACTGGTTTATCTTGACAGTGATATTGCATTTATAGTTCAGTAGTTTAACTTGTCAATTTAGATTTTGCTTTGAGAGGTTGATTCTGAGATTGGTGAAAGTTTATATCAGTTTTTCTATCTACTAATTCACCCCCCCCCCCAAAAGCAGCCCAAGCAGTGGATGCAGCAATAGTGTATCTACCAGACATGTTGGTGTACCCCAATGGAATTTGAGAAACATTAACACATGGGATAATTCCACCTAATAATGGATCAATAGTAGGTCCACCATCCACCTTTTAGACTAATGACTCAGGGATAGCAATACCAATTTGTGTGTCAATGGTATCATACTGATCATCTTGGGTGCTAGCATCAGTAAGCGGAACATGAGATCTCACAATCATAGATATAGCCCTTAACACCTCTAGGCCCTTGTAAACTGATATAAGCATATCTTTTAGAATATTAATAACATAACCGGCCTAGGGGAGGACATTCTCTTTCTTTGGGAACCCTTTGAAGTCCCTTGGGTTATCCTCTAAAGACTAAATCTGGTCAAACAGAATCATAAGAGTAGACTCATTATTGATAGCATGAGGAGACCCTACAAGAGTGTTCAATAGAGTATTGTCCCAAGAGTTATGTTGTGAGACAGATGCAGAAGAGCCCCCCATGGTGATATTCGTAGGGAATGAACAAGAAGTAAAAGGATCATTTGAGTCTACATTTCCTAAGAACATTAGGCTTGGTCTAGTAGGAATATAATGATTTGGAGGGATACTTGGTCTATAATTTCTCCTCACAATAACCCCAGAGATAGGTTGGGTCTTAAATCTCATAGAAAGCCTTACAACACTCGAAGACAACTCTGAAAGTGTGCAACAGAGGAAACTGACACAAGCACTCAAGTGTTTTGTTTAAGAAAAAAATTTACAAAGTTTTTAAAACAATCCAATCACACACACACACACACACAAATGACAAGCTTCACATTTGGTTCACCAAAATGTAGAAGGGGAAAAGTGAACCACTCTAAAAGGAAAATGACAACCTCTCGAGGACTCACTAATCTTCCTCTCCACTTGTGACAAGCACAAAGTGTAAAATTTGTCAATTGTCAGTAGATAAAAAGGTTGTGATTATGGGACTTGAAATAATGATTCATAGAGACCTTTTGATTACCTCCTCAAGCTCTCTATCCAGGACACATGTGTTGATACTGGACAATAGTGGTGATGGTATCTTGTATGGATAGAGTACATAGATCATACCAGAAAATACACAAGTAACAAGACTTTGGACTTTAATAAAAATTATAAATAATGTGAAATGATAGTAAACAAAATAAAAAATACTAATAATGAATGAATGGAAATAGATTTAAGGGAGAGAAACCTCACAAACTTATCAAGATTTAAGCCTCTAGAAAACACAAATATTCTCCAATAAATATGCACACAAAACAAAAAGACAAAAAAAATGGTGGGGATATGTTTAAGAGATTTGCTATAGTCAAACCCCCATATTTATGTTTGCACCTCCATGAAAAGCCAAGATAGATTGATAAATGAAATGATAAATGATATATGAAAAGATAAACAAGACAAACAATATGTTAATGGAGAAAATAAAAAATGTAAGAAAGAAGAGGGAAGAAACTCCCCTTCAACACTAGAAAAGTTAAAGTCTTTTTGAGTGAAGAGGAGCACAAGACCCTTGAACACATGAAGTTATGATAATGTAAATGGTGTGACAAATGGATATAAAAATGATGCAAGAAAACTAGTAATATGTCTATGAAAGCATGAGAAAGAGCTTCAAGAGTTGTGAAAGATCAATCAGAGAGACCAAAGAAAAAAGTTGAAGTGAAAGAAGTAAGATAAAGGACCCAAGAAGGAAAAAACATGTCAATGGACATAGACGGAGGCGTTGCACTACCAAAAATAGCAGGGGTAACACTTTAATGGACACCTTCAAACTACATTTTTGTGGGATGTTAGCATGGAACTTAGGCGTCTTTGTGGTATTTAAATGTCCCTGAGTTGGAGATTCAACAAAGTTAGGAAAAGGACCAACAGGGGGTGACAAGGAAAACTAAGTGGGCAAACAAATTGAAATCAAGGGATATGTCTAAAGTGGAGGTGCATATGTGCTGAGGAATTGCACAGAGTGCAAATTATGATGTTACAAGATTATTGTGTACAACATCGCATATGTATTTTTTTATGCTTTGAAGGATACTTGTTGGAATAAAAGGAGAGAGATTCTTCTATGAGAACAAGCATCTATTCTCACTTCATAAATAGTTTAAATGTCAAACCTATGTTACCCATTAAATGGGAAGGGATATTTTGTTTCAATATAGTGGTCAACCAACATTTATGTCAGAAAAGACTAATAGATCTTGTTTTGTATCATGTATTTCTTGTTATATATGACTTTTTATAGTTGTTAGAAAGTAGTGAGTCTATAAATGATAATTTGGATTTCATTCTATTTAAGGGAAAGTGGAAAAAAAAAATATATAGGGACTTACCTTCTTGTTGTGTTAGGAAAAGTGATGTGAGTTAATGAAGCCATGACTAACTGAACTCATATAGTATTTGGGTTTTCACATAATATCATTTTGTTTCTTCCTTATGTAATATGAAAGTAAAATGTATAGAGTTAAAAACCATATAAACAAAAACAAGGTAACCATAGTGCTATTCTTTCACACTTCATGTTGAAAGCCTAACCAAGAAATATGATTTCTGGTAGAAGTAATGAAACTATACTCCATACTAGAGCAAGCACTTCATGTATGTATTTATGGAATGCTTATTGAGGATAAGACTTGTAAGTGAATATATCATACACAATCCTAATAAAAATATATTTATTTAGTAATTAAATACTGATGAGTATACATTGTTGGTCATCATTTCATTGTCTGTGGGAAACCGAGTGGACATAATGAGAATAACATGACATCATGGTAGGACGCAACCCATTAAAGGTGTAGAATTTGATTTTCATTCATTTCAAGGAGTTCTTCGTTCATTGTGAAGCCACACTAAACAACCAAGTGGTGTAAAACCTACATTAGAGAACTAGGCAATACATAAATAAATATGTATACAACTTGTACAACAAGTATAAGGGACCCGTGAAGTGAGGCAAATATTTTTTTCGACAACCCACTAGAAAGTGTTACAACCCTAAGGTGACCACAATATACCTCACTTTTCTTATCTCGTACATGGACATTCAATTCCTCTTATTTTCTCCAAAATTGCCTTGATTTCCAATCTCATAATAAATAGAGCATGGATAAGGAAGGAAAATAAATAAATAACACTAAAATAGCAACCACTAGATCAATAGCCTTATCCATACTTTTAAACTTAGGGAATGAAACCAACTAACTGAAAAAAGGAAACATGGAGGAGAAAGAGATAATATCCATAACCTTCAACTTAAACCCACTTCTATGCAAAATAAAGTCACCCGTGAATCTGTAAACTTCAAAATGATAGTAAAATATAAAAGAAATAAATTTAAAATACTTGTAATTTAATCTGATGTACCCCCAACCAACTCACTTAAGTAGTGCATATCAAGTGGACCTCAACATTGTGCACTCTTCCATCTACTAGACAAATCAAAATAATTCAAATGAAAAAAGAGTACAAGAAAATAAAATGTAGAATAAAATTGAAATAAAATATATATATATAGCATTGAGTGCTACAATCACAAACCTTGAAGTGAACTACCTGGAGGGTATTCACTACCAAACACCCCTACAACCTGTCTCTCTATTTTAGCCATTGCCCATGTTCTCTGCTTCTTCCATAGCTTTCATTCTAGCCCCAAACACAGTGATTTTAGGGTTTTACTATTAGAGGCTCTAGGGCAAAAAGGTATAAATAAATAAAATAAATATATAATTAATATGCATCCTTCCACTTCAAGAAATTTATTTTGAAATATATAATTTTCTCTCCACATTCTATATTTCCCTCCTAATGCGTTAATACAGAATTGTGAGTTTAAAGCATAAATGGAAAACATAAACCAAAAAATTGTAAATTTCTACTTCTTACTCCTTCCTGTTTTTAGTTCGGCGACTTTCCTTATCCTTTTACCATTTGAAAAAAATATTAACTAAAATCAACATAGCGGGTTACTTTTAATCTCATGTAATAATCAAATGAGATTCATATGGCCTTTTTCAAAAAAAAGATTTGGTGATATCTATTCTTCAAAATTATATTTGTGAAGTACTCAAGTCCACTCAAACAATCCATTATGTCATCCATCCTTAGAAAGAGAAATCTAAACTTGATAGTAATCTTATTGATAGTTTGGGAATTTGTAAACATACTCCATTCTCCATTTTTCTTTAGTTCTAGTATGGTAGGTATAGTGCATGAACCTGAAAAATTTCTCAAATCAACCCTTTATGTAATAAATCTTGTACTTGCCTATTCAATTCTTCACTCTCTATTAGAGTTATTCCATAGGCTACCTTATTTAGAAAACTAGTTTCATGAATTAGGTCCATTTGATGACTAATCTTTCTCATTGGTGGTAAGCCATAAGGTGTAATATCAGATACAATATGTTGAAACTCATCCAATAAATCTACAACTTTCATAGGTATATCTTCTACTTATTTGTTAGATTTGTGAATTAAATAAAAACACAGATGCTCATGCTTCATGCCATCTACAAATTTTCTTCCATCAACTAAAAATATTCTTGCACAACTATACACCTTTTCCTCTGTCTCCTTCAATGCCTTTAGTTTGTGTCAAAATTCATCCTTTGTCAAAGAAGAGATATTTGCATACCCATCATGTACTACATGATGATCAAATTTCCAAATGATACGAGTTTTTGAGATGATTATTTCACCAATTATTTTATTTTAAAATTCTTCTTCTTGGGGTAATTTTTCATGTCCATACAAACCCAAATAGACCGACTCACTAAAAAATCATGTGAATATATTTTATCATTTCATGCTTCTAATTGTCCTACACCTTGTAAGTGTCATCATGGGCTCTAAAACAACTAAAGAAAATTGCAAAACAAAAGGAAAATACAATATTTTTAGGTAATGCAATATTTCCCTTACACCAATGGATGCTCACGCATCACTTCCAGAGGAAACATGGGTCCATCAAGTGTTGGGTGTACTCTAAGAGATAACCATGGAAACACCCTAACATTGGAGGCCAAGACACTTCTTAAAGGGACAAACAATGAAGCAAAGCTTCAAGCGGCTTGGCTAGGGGTCAATTTATGTAGGTGTCTAGGTTTTATGAAGCTCCATTTCAAGGGAGACTTATTGGTCAATATCAAAGTCATTCAATGTTGAGACACTCCCAATTATAAGTTAAATAAGGTAATCCCAAAAATATGGGAAAGCATCTAACAATTGGAGGATTTTGAGCTAACACAGATTTACTAAGAAGATAACACCAAGGCAGACAAGTTGTCCAAAGTGGCGAGTTCAATGATTGTCTAACATGGATGGGTAGATTTGATGGATATAGATTTGATCCTAAATGCACTTGCAAGGAACTATGGGATGGTGGAGGAGGATGGAAATTAAGAGGCAAGTTGGAAAAATTAAATGGCCAAGGTGGATGGCAATGGGAAGCATTTATTATGTCATGTAAAGGAATAATTAGCAATATAAAAATGGAATCCACCATTTATCTTAGCTCTAAGGAAAGGCAGATGGAATTCATAGGCAACATGGAGACTATTGCTTGAAGAATATTTTCAATATTGCACAAGTGGAGATGCTAGACGCAGTGGAGGCAATTATGGGGGTTGACTACTTGGCTTCCTCTTATTGCTTTCAGGTTTAAATAGTGGAATAGCCATAATTTTCAAGGTGTGACTTCTCTAGGCACACGAAGACAAAAAAAAATGAAATGGATGATGTGGAAGATGGTTAAGGCATGGTGACAGGAGGAGATAGGAAGATATTGGGACATAGCAGTCATGGGTTTTGATATGCATCCATCGAAAGGTGCAAAGACCACCATAATATCAAATTAATATAACTCACCAAACATACATAAGGGAGCATGTGTTAATGCCATGTGCTCAAATATACAATATTAGAGGCATGAAATTACATATCAACGTGAATATTAGTACATAAGCCAATAACAAGACAAAACATAAGAAAACATATTCCTTTATAATAGACTACAAGGTTCAATACAATGATTATAAAACATGATGGAAAACATGATAGGAGATCCTGACATTGATCTTCCTCAATCGTATCATAGGAAAGAATATTGTTAGAAAACTTATCCAGCCAGCTAAAGTATTTACACTTTCTCATAACTCTTCGCAACATGAAGAATACTCGATCCAACACGAGGATTCCTAGCAATGTAGTACTAGAAAGAGTAATGGAATTTGTGTAGTATGATAGATATGTACATTCTAATGCTAATGAGACAATAGCATGATGCTCAAGCATACTTAAGCAGAAAGAAGCCTCAACCTTTACTCATCTATGTGGAAGAATCTCAAAGTTATAAGTTCCAACTCACATAAAAGGGTAAGAGATAGAACAAGAATACAACCATGAATCTATTCTTATGTATATATATATACAAAAAGACATAGAATAATAATATTATTTCTTAAAATAAAATCATTATCATAATAAAATTTAAATATTAATTCTAAATAGCCATATATAGGTTTACTAGCATGGTATAAAATAAGCTTGAATAAGGTAAAGAGCAAGGAGAGAGAAAGGATGGGTGTTAATTCTCTTGCATGCACTGCAAATAGAAGCTTGAGATCGATTCATTATTAAACCATGGAGATCATGACATTGGTTGAGATACATGCAAATTGTTAAGGATTGAAGCTGACTACAACTTTAACTCTAAGCTTCTTGATAAATACAAACTACAAAACAAGAGAAGAAAGCTACAAGTTATAGCTTGGTAGAGAACATAAATTAGTATGCTTTTAATGCCCAAAGATACAAATGTTTCTAAAGAAGGTAAAACAAAGTAGAAGAGGTTTAGATTCAGCTATGGAGATTTCAATTAATAAATGCTTTTTATCTCACCCAAAAAATAGTGATTAGCTTGTTAAACAGGGATCCTTAAAATGAAACACAAAGGCATCTCGCTAGATGTGGAATCATAAGTTGTACTCCTATAATTATGAGTCAAATTTCACACTCTCCTCAAAAATTATTTTAGTTTTCCATTCTCCTAAAAAAAATAGGACCATTTCTTGCCTTGAATTAACCATCAACTCAAGAATATGAGTACTATATCCTATTTTAAAACTTCAACCCACTCCTCTTTGGACCCTTACTTTAGTGTGCCCTTTTTCCTATATCATTTTAAGCTTATTCAAAGTTCTATCCTATTTTAAATTTCAATGTACTTTAATTCACACTTAAATGTCATCAATCCTAATATAAATGCTAGATCCAATTGTAGCATCGTAAATTATCACCAATCCAATTTACACCTCATGATTATGCCCTTACTTCGGTGCATCTCTCCCTCATCTCCTATCTAGGTCCATTCAGTGCCTAAATTCTAACTTTCATGTCTCATGAACCTGCCAAATGATCTCTTGGGGTTGTGTCCTCCTCCCTAGACCTTAATTTTGGTCCCCGATTGAGGAGGACTAGGGCACCACTAGCACCCTGGTCCCCCTCTTCGGGGCCCAATTTTTAAGGAGGGGGTGAGACCCATCTCTCCAGCCAAAAATGAAGTCGATGGCTCAATATTATCATTGGAGGTCAGCCTAATTAGTAAATTGATCTAGGATCTCATAGATAAAGGTATTAATAAATTCATTTTAATATAAGACTCCAAGCATTCAAGCATCGAAGTGTTCATCATCAAGCATTTTCAGAGGTCTTCAAGGCTGAATATTCTTCATTCAATCATTGTAGAGAAAGTTACAATATTCATATGCAAGAATGTGTGTGTGATTAAGGTTTTTTCATGTTCATACCATTTCATACAACATATGTGATTACATTCAAGAAGCAAAGCATCATTATCAATCATTGCAGATCTGAGGTATATCCTTCCATTATTTATTTCAGTATTTACAACATTTCACTCAAGGTTAATTCCTAAACCAAGGTTTGACTTAGGCAAACCCCTATTTCCAACCTATTTCTCCTTCTTTATATGTGTAGGAAGCAAGTATGAAGTTGTGATCTTTAGGATAAGCTTTATTTATAGAGACAAACCAATCCCCATTGGAGTGCGAAAATTTGGGAGGATAAGAGCAACCGACACACCAATCCTAAAAAATCAAGAATTCCTTGTGGGAATAGGTCTGAATCCTCTTACAATCCTTATAATTTGGTTTGTGGCTTGATCTAGCAAGTATAGCTCACTATTTAGACATTATTACATCAATTGCAGCCCATTTACCCTAATTTCAACATCTTTAATAAATTAATTCAACTTAAGAGAAAGAAGAGGGATCATCCAACAACCCCCCTAGAATTAGATCAGCATTTAGACCTCTTAAGCTTAGATATATCTAATTATTATCTTTCCCTAATGTAATGGTCTTGATTTCATAAAGTAGTGGTTTCTTCCTTCTATGGTGGAAGCCCTAATTTTTCACCATTACATTTTTGTGAATCCGAATCCTTACTCCTTTAATTCTGATTTATGTTCTTAGATTTGAGTATTTAAATGAAATTTAAAATTCAAATTTACATTTACAAATTTAATTTCCAATTGAATTTTAAAAACTTAGAGGTTAATTTCACAAAAACCCTAATTTTTAATTCTAAAATTGAGCTTGTGGATTGTCTAATTTGGATTAATTGTTTCAAATCTTATTTAGAATAATTTCAAATTTCAAACTTAAGTTCATTTTAATCAACTAACATAAATTTAGAGGTTTGATTCACAAAAACCCTAATTTATCTTGGCTAATTGGATTTGTGGGTTACGTAATTCATCACTTTAATTTTCAAATCTGATTTTAAAAATTAATAATGGCTCTAAATAGCTCTAATTTATTTTCTATTTCACATTTGATTACTTTTATTTTCACTTATATTTATCATAATCATGTGTTGGATAATAGCTTCTTTCACTTCACATTGCTTCTTTTCATTCATAGCACTTTGGTATATTGCATTTTTAGAATCTCCAAATTTCTTCTTTTCAATTAATTAGATCTCAAATCTTTCATTTATAATGCATGTTGTTTTATTGTGATATTTTTTGGAAAATTCATTACATATATAGATCACATCAAAGCTTTTGTAGATCCTAATCCTAGAAATGATAATGGAAAACCTAATATTTGTACCTCTCTTAGGGTATCTAATGTGAATGAAGAACAAGATAATACTCCTATCAATGATCTCTCTTATGGAGAGAAAGAATTAAAGAGCAAAATTGAACCATCTTCTTCTCATAGACATGCCCTAGTGCAAGGGGGGGAAGATCAAAATATTGGTGTTTCAATCTCTCTAGATCCTCCTTATTCTCCTAGAGCCTATCTTAGTAATCAAAATATTTGTAGAGAAAATGATGTTATGGATTATATTCATAATCTATCTTCCAAAATAACATTAAGTAAATATGAGGCCTTGGATGATAAGGATCTTCCTTCCCAATCTACCAAAGAGGATATACATGATGAAAGAAAGGAAAATCCTTCTCCCCAAGATATTCCTTGTTCATCTACTTGCCCCTTTGTTCCTTCTTAACATTCTTATAGTACAAACTTCAAACAAATCTATTATAATGTTCCTCCCCCTTTCTAATTAATAAGTCCCTATAGGAGTGGCTTTAGCATAATATCAAAATAAGGTTTTAGAGGACAAGGACTTGGAAAATTTGAACAAGGAATTTGAGTCTCTATAAACCCTCCTACACAAGCTAGCACAGAAGGCCTAGGATAAGATCATAAATCTCCTATGGATGACCTCCTTAGGATTCAATACTCCAAAGATCATCTTGCAAGACAACAAAGTTATCATTCAGCTAAAAGAGCTTCTTCTTCAAAACCACCTTTTTGTTCATATCACCAAACTAATGATCACACTACCAATGATTGTCCTAATTTCTAGAATGGAATGCAAGGACTCATTGATAGAGGAATAGTTAAAATCATAGATGACAATCCTTCTTCTTCTAACAACCCTAATTCTATATCACAAGAGACAAAGCCTATTCTTGTTGATGATCAAGAAAGGTTAGCAACTAGAATCTTTTAGAAATTAAAGTATGACAAGAATGTTGTTTTTCCTTTGGTAAAGTTTAGCAAGAAGCATAAAGAAGATGATGAGCATTGTCTTTCATCATAGTTATTGTCATTCTTTTGGAAAATGTAAAGTATTTAAGGAATTTGTTCAAGCACAATTTGATAAGGCTCAAATACATCTTTCAACTAATATTGATGTCTTTCTTGGTGAGAAAGTAGTTGTGAGGCCCTACCCCGACCCATCCTAGCATTTCAGTGATTTTCATGTTGGAACTATTATGGATGGTTTATTTTTATGCATTATGGATAGAGAACTTTATATGATCCCAGGAATTGGATAACATTGGTATATTGATGCTTCATTTCTATGCATTATGGGTATAGAATTTTATATGATTCTAGAATAGGATAACATTGAGATGATGTATGTCATTATTTGATTTGCAGGACTTTATTATGATGCTAGAAATATGATTGCATATCTTATCAATGGATTAAATTGATGAGGATTATGATAAATTGCTTATGTGAATTGCTTTGATATATGGTAAATTGTATTGTATGATGTCAATTGTATGCAGAGTGATTGATGTGTAATCTTATTTATGTGGTTTAATATTATATGAGACTATTGGAAAGTACTAATATGTAATTGAGATGTGCAGGAAACTATCCATGTGACCATGGAAACATTATGGAGAATCAAGCCTAGGCCTATGTATGTTCGTAAAATCAAAGGTTGTCTATTTGGAGAGACAACACCCCATAAGTATTGTATTTTATTCGTAAATGTAAATTTTGCATGTGTGTAAATTGTATTTATTAAATTGTTTAAATATTTCAAGGGACAATTGCCATGTGTGCATTTGTGATGTGGAATTATTTTGTAGTGTCACTTGACACATATGTTGTATGTTGTGTTGGCAATTGTCATGTCACCTTTTTGAGAGATTTACTTTTTGTTTAATTGATATATTTCTAAATTATCCTTGAAGGTTCCAAGAAATCTAGGATAGTGAGCCATAAGGAGGGTCAACTCAGAGTTGACCCGTAGGTTAACTTTAGGTGGACTTTCAAAATGTTAAATCAACTCCTAGAGTCAGTTTTGGGGCATTTTTATTGGGCCTCATGGGGTACCTATGGGTGAAGGCCAAATTTGGCCATGTGTCCTTCCCCTACGACTTGTTTAACCACCCAAAAAAGTGGGTTTTCCTAGATGGTCGAATTTCATCTTTAGGAGTGCCATCCTTGGTTAGATAACCTTCTTGGTAGGTGTTATTCCTCTTCCCCATTTTATTCCTCTTCTTGAGGTGCCTTGGTTAGTGAGTGTGTAAGACCTAGGGAAGACCAACCAATGTGAGTCTCTCACTCTATCCAAGAGGTTGGAAGGAGTGAGAGAAGCCTTCTTAGGCTAGAGATTGAGGCTTAGTGAGTTAATCACCCACTCTCCATCTTTGGAGATTTTGACAATTTTGGTATCAGAGCAAGGTTTCCAACACTAGGAACCTTTCTCAATTACGTTTCGCTTTGATTATTTAATTAATTAAATTTTTCCCCAAAAATTATTTATTTATTTTATTTTATTTTATTTTATTTTCTCATAAGGATGCCTCTGACTACGCGACAAGCTCACAAGCATAGAAGGGGTCCTAGGCATATGCGTATAACACACGAAGATGTTGATAGGGAGGAACCAATTCCAAAAGGGAACCCAGAGGCCCCTCTCGAACCACCGGTTGACCCAAACTGAGACATCTTATTAGCACTTCAGAACCTGATTGGAATAGTTTAGGATAGGCTTCCAACAGTTGAACGTCATGTAGAAAACTAGAACTCAAGGAGCCTTAGATCAACAGATAGGGAATGGAGTAGGAGTCCACCTCCTAATCCCATAGAGGGCTAGGTTGAGCATGAGCCTGAGTCCATTCATCTACCTGGACCACCTCTACTAGCAGCACCTGTGTACTTTGAGAGAGCACGTCATGAACCAGGGGATCTGATCAGAGAGGTTTTGCACCTCCAGCCACCATCTTTTGGGGGATCTACCGACGGGGTAGAAGTTGAGGCTTGGCTTTTGAGCCTAGATCGGTGCTTTGCATTGCATTCTTATGAAAGCAATCTGAAGGCACAAGTTGCAGTCCACCTTTTGAGAGTGACGACCTCCACATGGTGGAGACGGGAGGAATACAAGTGTGGCCTAGCTGCAGACACCCTCACATGGGAGATCTTCACAGAGAGGTTCAAGGAGAGATACATGTCAAAGAACTTCAGGCAGCGTAGGATAGATGAGTTCCATGACCTCTAGCAGAAGGGTCTCTCAGTGACCAAGCACGAGAGCAAGTTCATTGAGCTCCTACCTTATGTGGATTACCTGAAGGATGAGAAGCTTCTCGTCAACCATTTTATTAGGGGACTTAATGTCAGGATAGCAGGACCAGTGAGGATGGCCACTCCAGGGAGCCTTCAGGTTGTCATGGAGAAGACATTAATAGCTAAGGAGATTTAGGTCAGGCCATGGGACATGAGGGATCAGTTTCAGAACCGAAACCCAGCACCCCAGTCTTTCGGGTTTCAAAAACCCCATTGGAAAGGCAACCATAGAAATGCATCGGGGTCCTATAGACCCCCTCCTCTATAGAAATTAGAGGATGGTAGCATCAGAGCCTACAGTTGGAGATATGGGCAAGTCCCATAGGGTCCTCATAGCGGTTGACAACTGCCAGGCAGAGCACCAGGCCATAGTCATTGAGGCTGTAGGTATGATCAGAGGTATCGATATTTCTATATTGTTTGACTCAGGAGTGACTGACTCCTTTATATCTCCATTGGTTGTGGAGCATTGTGGGCTAGTGGCAGTTAGGCAAGGTGTCAGTTGGGAAGTGGAGTTAGCATCAGGGGCTAGAGTGTCAGTGGATTCAAAGGTTAGGGAATGTCCGCTCCAGATTGGTAATACCACCACCATAGTAGACCTTAGAGTTACACCACTCGGATCTTATGGCATCGTACTTGGCATGGATTGGCTTTACGCCCACAGAGCCAAGATGGATTGTCACCTGAAAAAGATTAAGTGTGAGGATGATCATGGTGCTCCCATAGAAATCACTGGGATTCAGAGGCTCATGTCTCTTCATATGATTTCCGCTATGTAGCTTAAGCGGAGCATGTGAAAGGGATGCCAGTTATTTGCTATCACCATCAATGATAGAGAGGAAGAAAGTGAGACGGAGCCTTCCCTAGATGATCATCCCATCCTTGAGGCATTTGCGGATGTGTTTCCAGCTGAGCTACCTGGTATGCCACATAGCAGAGAGATTGGCTTCCACATAGATATGGTACTAAGAGTCGAGCCAGTTTTGAGAGCACCTTATAGGATGACCACACATGAGCTTAATGAGCTCAAGATATAGCTAGAGGAACTCTTAGAGAAGGGTCACATTTGTCCTAGCATCTCCCCTTGGGGCACACCAGTCATCTTCATGAAGAAGAAGGATGGGTCCCTTTGGTTATGCATGGATTACAAGCAAATGAACAAAGTAACCATCAAGAACCGTTATCCCTTGCCTAGGGTCGATGATTTGTTTGATCAGCTTCAGGGTGCTAAAGTGTTTTCCAAAATAGATCTGAAGTCAGGGTATCATCAATTGAGGATTGTGGAGAGTGATATCCACAAGACTGCATTCCATACCAAATACAGCCACTATGAGTTCACTGTGGTCCCATTCGGTCTTATGAATGCTTCAGCTGTATTCATGAGTCTCATGAATGGGTTATTCTGCACTGTCCTCGACCAATTTGTGATTGTGTTCCTCAATGACATATTGATATATTCTCAAAATGAGAAGGAGCATGAGGAGCATTTGAGGCAGGTTTTGCAGTGTTTGAGGGACAACCAGTTGTTCGGCAATTTGTCAAAGTGTGCTTTCTTTATATCAGAGGTCAAGTACCTTGGGCATGTTATATCCAGTGATGGGATCTCAGTTGACCCATCAAAGATCAGAGCTATTATGGATTGGCCAGTGCCAACCAATGTGACAGAGGTCAGGAGCTTCATGGGATTAGTAGGGTACTACAGGCGCTTTGTTGAGGGATTTTCCAGAGTTGCACATCCCATTACATCCCTCCAGAGAAAGGGAAAGAAATTCGAGTGGACAGAGAGGTGTGAGAGGGCTTTTCAGGACCTGAAAAGGGCAACCCCAAAGAAGTGTGATGCCCATTATTATAGGTAAACTCTACTAAATGAAGGTACTCCTCCCATCTGGTCTGATGATCCATGATGGACATGTGGCGCATATCCTTTGACTATCTGCCATCTAAACCTGCGGACACTCTCTCGCCATGTACCCCATGGCTCCACATGTGAAACAAGCACCGCGTGCCTGAAACTGTGCGCCATGAGGCCTAGAGTAAGGTTGCCCACCTATCCTGCTTGAACTACTGTACCCACCCCTGGAGGACTATTGAGTTTGTGCCGAAGGTGTGTATGTACCCTAGGGTTTTCTCAATTATAAGAAATGAGTTAATAGATCATATGAATTTAATAATAATTAACTCAACCCTAAAATTGGGTTTATAAATAAACATTGTTCATATATATATATATATATATATATATATATATATAACCATAAATCTTAGACTTGGGGTTTAATATCTCCCAATTCGGACTAAGATGAAATCAAAACTTAATTTATACCTTATATGTCAAGTTAATTTAAGATTGGGGATTAGCTATAATGTAGTTTCATCAATTACATATTTGATTTAATTTTATTGACTAAGGGCTTCTAAAGAGGAAATTTATTATTATCTTTATATATTTAATTAATTAAATGTGGACGTCAAGTTAAATTTAATTTGAGGGAAATTTGTAAATGAAAATTATTAATTATTTTATATGAAGTTTTAACCTATGAGGCCAATTTTGGCCAGATTATTTAATAGTCAAAATTTGAAGGTTTAGGGGAAATTAAAATTGGCTATAGTATAAATTAGATTTATTTGGCAAATAACATTATTGAGTTTGAAACCTTATTTGGTTAAATTTAAATAATGAATTTGCAAGCGCCCAATAAATTAATTTTAAATTTAAGATAGCATTATCATAGTTTTGGCCTAGAATGTTGTAAATGCAATTGAGATATTTAAATATCCCTCGAATTTAATTAGCAGCAATTTAATTAGGTTAATTAAATTAACTAATTAAATTGCGATGATCCTCTTAGGAAATAAGTAGTCTTCATTAATTAATGTCGCTTTAATGAGTGAGTTAATTATTCCAGCTTAGTAAACAATCATATTTACATCTTAGTTAAGACAATACTCAATTGATTTCATTTTATTGTAGACTATTTTGCGAGTTTATGTTGTTTAAAAAAAAAAATTGTTGTTTCATTTTAGCCCAAAAGTTTGGGCATGATAGTAGTGTCTTAGCACTCTTCTCACTCTTCCTATTGCTCCTCACCCTATGACACAAGTAGTTAACTTCATTGGGGGCTCTTTGTCATAAGAGGTGATTCTTTTTCAATTTCAAACATCTTCGGGCAGCAACATGGTACATTTTTGCCTTTATACTTGGGGGGGCAAGAACCTTATCCTCTTCTTTCTCTTTAAAGTGTCACTATTCCCTTTAGGGGAACTTGCATTTTTTATATCCTTTCTTGGATGAAATGGTATGTCTCTTATTCCTCCTTGGGGGATTTTTTGATCTTTCTTTCTCTCTCTCTCATTAAAGATTGCCACTTCTTTAGAGTTGCATTTTGCATATAGATAAAATTCATCTTAGCTAAACTATAATCCAAGGGAAATCATGAATCCTTATCTAATTAAAGAATCCTAACAAATATCAATGAAATAGATGCATAATTGAATCAATTAAACAATATAAAACTCCCTATTCTTCATCATGGCTTCCATTGTTCTTCTCTTCCTTGTGGTATGGTGGTTCTCAGAAATCGCGCTCGTGACCTGCAAGTGACACAAAGATTCAAAGTTCGTGATTGTTCGTGATTGTTGAAAATGGAGAATTGATCCTGAATTTATAGATTTTTGGAGAGGATTAATTGAGAGGTGGAACAGAATGAAGATTGATTGAGAGGTGGAACTCAGGTGAGCTCACATGTTGATTGATAGTTGAACTGTTGATTTGGAGGTGGAACTTAATAGATTGAATTGTTAATTGAGTTAATTGATTGAGAAAAAAGCTGATTGGAAGATGAACCAGAATGATTGGAGGATAATTAAAGAATGATGTAATTAATCAGTTAATTGGATTGAAGAATTAAAAATAGATTGAATTGTTAACTGATTGATGACTGATTGAAAGCTTTTTGGAAAAAAACAAAGTGAAAGATAGAATAGAGATTGAAAAGATAATTGATTTAATTAATCAATTAATTGAATTGATTAATTTAGCATGTGCTTGAACTTTGATTTTGATTTTCAATTTAATCTTTGCATGATAATTGATATAAACATTGAATTTATTTTAAATTCAATTTAATCTTTGAATATATTTAGAATTTGATTTTTTAAATCATGAACATGTATTTGAATTTAAACGAAATTAGAAGAATATGAATTTGAATTTGAATTTGGAGAATTAATGAAATTAGATGAAATTACAATTTGGGGTTTTATAATTTGAATTAATTAGTTAATTAAATAATTTAAAGAAACTATTTAATTATTTAGAAATTGAATTTAATTAAATAATAAAGATTATATAAATTAAAGAAATTAAATCATAATTAATTAAATAATTAATATTAGAAAAGGGTAAATGATTAATTGATGATAGAATTGAAATAGAATAATTAATAAGATGATGAAGAAATGTGAATTCAGAAGAATAAGATTAATTAGTTTAATTAAAAAATTAAAGAATTATTTAATCAATTAGATGAATAATTAGTGCATGATTAATGACACATTTTTAGGTGTCTACATTTGCCCCTCTTTGAGACAATATCAGAACAACATTGTTCAAAGAAAACGGAAAAAAAATTGCCCCAGTATGCCCCAGTGACACTTGGAGTGTAAATATGCCCCCTCAAAAAAAGTGGTCGAAAAATTCTGAAATTGAGACCATTTTTTCGATACCATGGTAGTAAGTTGAAGAAATGTTAGTAAATATGAGAATCAAAGATTAGAGAGAATGGATGAAAGAACATGTTAGATGATTGAATAACGGAATTGATTGGAGAAAAGATTTTGGATGAGAGAATGATCTTGAGATAGAATCCGCATGATTAGATGAAAAAATGAAATGGAAAGATTGATGATGGATACACAAACTTCTATGCCTTTATTCATAGCGCAGTATATATTCATCACTAAGCCTTATTATGTATCAATGGAGCTTTGTACATCAGGGTATAAGGAACCAAGATGTAAAGATATCTCATTAAAGAAACAAACATGTAGCAAACAAGGAGTGAACCCTCCATTCTAAGAATAATGCCAGGGGTCGAGGTATGTGGGGTAGTCACAAGCATAGTTATCCTTCATGGGATACTTGTTGAATGAATGTACCAATCACAGACACTCATTGGAACTATTTCCCCAAAACTTCATGGCTCCACACCACAAACAAGAAACAAAGAAAAAGATCATGACCATCCTTCATGGGATACTTGAGTAGCATAGGAACATAATATGTTGCCAAATGATAAAAGATAAAGACTAACTAGGACAAAATTCAGCAGCTATGTTGATATGTGCCTTCGTTCTCAATTGCTTGATGTGATGGTTGATAATGTTTTATCTCAGAAAGTGTGGACCTCATTTAAGACTGACCTATCTTATTTCGAGTGTATCCATCTTTTGTTTAAGACAAGATAATGATCACTTGATATGGATATTTGATATGATTGATAAGGCAGTTTGATCAGTTGATTGCAGATTTTTTATTAGATAGTTGTATCCTTTGTGAACTGTGCAAAGTGTTTGTTGGATATCGGCTAGGGTGTTTCATTCTTGTGAGACATTTTATTGCAGGGTTTTTTATTTATTTTTTTATTTTTAGTTCTTTTCTAAGAGCTTTTTCGATGTTTTAGTATTTTTGTGTTTTTTCGATGTTTTTGTATTTTTGTGTTTTCTGGATGTTTTTGATTGATTTTTTCAAGAGATGAAACATGACCTATCATCAATTGATAAAGATAACTCAAATAAAAGATAAGACTAACTTGACCAAATGAGTCAACTGCCATACTGATCTTCTTGCCAAGGATAAGTGTTTCTTGATTGGATGTTTGTTTGATAGGATGCCCATTGTAGGAAAGATGTATCCGTTAGGACATGATATCTAATAGCCACCTGTTTTAGGAATGATGTATCCATAGAGGTACATTGTTTGATAAGGATGCTTAAACTGATAGGAAAATGATCAATTAAGTTGTAGACTAGCTTGGGCGTTTGTATGTTGATACATTATTTGTTAAGCTCAATATTTTGATCTGTTTTGATGGATGATCTATGCTTTCTTTCTTTGATTTTCAATTTTTTATTTTTTTATTTTTTTAGGGGATTTTTTTTCAAGACATTATATCTGATTTTTAGGATTTTTTCACGACTTTATCTGATCTTTTTTTTTGGATTTTTTTAGGACTTTATCTAAATTTATTTTTTTAGATTTTTGCAGCTATTCCCCCAGTGTCTAGCAAGGTAAGGAATATTATGAGTGGATGGATGAACCATTGAGGTGAAGATGGATAGGAGAAAGATGAAGGTAACTTATTATAGAATCAGAGATGAGTTTGTTTCTAAAGACTATTGCATTATGGACAAAATGTTTCCAAGCTAAGGGATTTGACAATGTAAGGTGATGGAATGGTGCATTGAATGGCATGTGGTCTACATGAAGGGACATGTCAAGAGATTTTTTTGAAACCATGTTTTTGAATTTTTCTTTTTGTCCTTAGTTTTGATAAAGATCAAGGGATAGAAAGGGGATATGAATAAAGATAGGATATGGATAGAAGAAGCAAGATAGTAGATAGTGATGGGTGATGGAAGCAAGGAGTATATATGATAAGGGATATGGACTAGAAGGTATGGATAAGGTGAAGTAAGATCATAGATAGTGATGGATAGTGTTTATGAAGAAACAAATAGATATGATAAGGGATATGCACTAGAAGGTATGGATAAGGTGAAGCAAGATAATAAATAGTGATGGATGATGTTTATGAAGATCCTTAGCTTTGTCAAGATCAAAGATGGAAAAATAAGATGGATGTCGATAAGGTAATGGACATTGGAGGAAGGATAATGGGAGATGTGATAGAAAGGATAGAATGGATGAAACTTGTCCCCAAGTGTAGAGGTCTCCATTTTTAAAAAAGAGCGATCTGTAAAATCGTCACAACATCTAGTGCCACCCGAATAAGTGTTCCTGAACATTTCAAAGATAGAAACCCAACCCACACTTAGATCCTTTAGAAAATTCAACCAAACATATCTAGTGACTAGGAAGCATACTCAAAAGGGAAGAAGAATCACAAATTGGATCAAGGTAATTATTCTTTGATAATACATGTGTGTGCAAGTGGGTTTATTCTGGCTCATATGATTATTGTAATTGTTAGAATCTGACATGACTGGCTATGTGAATTATCCTGACCTCAAAATAATCCTAGATAGAGCCTCGTTGCCAGCAAGAGTTCATAGCTCTGATGAGGTTATCACTGTAATCTCATGAATATTGCTCCATTGCTAGCCAGGTGTCCAAAGCCCTGATGGAGTTACCCGCATGTTCCCAAAGCCAAGCATTTTGATATTGCATTTCATTGCATTTTTTTTCTTGCTCATTTTTTTCCTTTTGAACCTTTGATATTGTCTTTTCTCTTATTGATTATTTTGTGCATTGGCTTGTAAGTAATGAAGCTCACATAGGTTTGAGAATTGCAGTGGCACTGAAGTAGCATTTTAGATTTTTCACTAGCCATCTCTTCACTTAAGAGATCACAATGATATAAGTGATTAATTAAGTGTGTGAGATATAGTAATTTGAAGATGTCGGTACCAAGAAACAACAAGTGATTCTCTTTCCAGATCGAGTATACATCCCAACTAAAAGATAGTGTTAGAAAGAAACAACCTCATATTCTTAAACATTTCATGAATAGATATCTAGGAAATGGACTAAACACAAGATTGAGCATGGGCGAGCATGTGACAAAATGACACAAATGCCTATTTCATCAATGAAGAATTTATGCAAATGATTGAATGGGAAGGATGCAAGGATGGAAAAGAGGTGTTGGATGATAGATAGGATGTTGGAAGATTTGAGCGAGAATGGATGGAAATGTCTTCAAGATCAATGTTGGCACACACCTTAAGAGGTGATGGAGTGATGGAGGACAAGTGGATTTTGGATTTTGAGATTTTGATGGAGGAGTGGATGTGGAATTTGAGACATAAGGACCCAAAATTGATAAAGGAGGTAAAGGAAGAATAGATTTGGGAAGTCAAAGATGTGTAGATGCACAATTGAAGGAAGCTTTTGGAACTGCCACTTTTGATTTTTCTTTAGGATGCAATGGTTTTATGGGAATCCACATTGATTTTAATTTTTCTTTTCCTTCGTAATTCTTTGGAACGCATTGCTTCTATAAGAGACTTAGGAACCCACGTAGTTTTTTATTTTTATTTTCTCATAATGGGCCTTTGTAGCCTTTTGGATATTGCTTTCTTCTTTTAGATCAGATTTTTCTTTGATCTGACATGTCTTTTAGATGAGACATGTTGATCTTTGGATGTATGTGGATTTTCAGACTTGTGGAATTTATTATTGGCAACCATTTTTTTTATAAAGGGAATGGGATTCATGGATGAATAAGAATGATACAAAGGTAGTTTGGATGGGTTGGTGTAGGTAGATGATTGGAAGGTGCTCAAAGATGTGGCCCTATTAGTTAAATGAGAGGGGGGGTGAATCAAATAAACTCACAATTTAATGTTCTAATCATATTCAACCTCGGTAGAACTTACTTGATATGCAACTATGACTGTAAATCATTCAAACTCATAAACTGATAAACTTGAAACATCAAAACACATTTAACACCAGATTTAACATGGAAACCCAAATAGGGAAAAACCACTATGGGATTTCAGACCCACAATGAAAATATACTCCTCTAGAGTATGCTTGGTTAAAAGCCAATCTTGTTAAAGATTACATAAACACATTGCTATATGTGACCCGATCAAGGGATTTCCCTCAGATCTATCAAAATCTTGCACTTTGTTAGAAGTGACCTTGTCAAAGGATTTCAAACACTCAATTAGAATGTTACCTTGCTAGAGGATTTACAAATAAGACTGTTCGGTCCACTCAGTTAAGAGATTTATTGTCACTTACAAAAATAAATAACAGTAATAAAATATATCTGCAACTTCACATCTGAAATGTTATAGAAGACTCTATGTGCTCAAAATAATCTTGTCATAAGACTTATCTTCCTCCTTGTTGGGCTTCCAACTCTATCCTTCAATCAGATCTTCAATCTTTTGTACTCGGTAATCACCTTTGTAGCATCATTGCTCTTCTATTTTCTCGCATACATTGTTCATCAACTATTCCTTATTTATAAGCAATTCCTAACCACTTAATCTCCTTAATCACATTTCCCATGATTAATATTAGCCATTAGATCTTCAAACTTGACTAGGTTCATTGAATCCTTCAAACTGAAAAACATTTTATCTTGCCTTGAAACTTGTATTCCTTTCTTGGTACTTGTGCTCGGTTATGACCGTTCAATCTTTACTGTAGATCTAACTCTTGAATTTTCATTGTCGTTGATCCTTAACAAACTTCTTGCATGACATTACAATCTTCTATAAATCTCTAGCTCATTGGCATCCTTCATTTAATAATGTATTTATTCATCCAATACATTTTGTTACTGCTCGGTCGACACTCGGTTAATTCTGAACTTTACTCGGTAGACATTTTGTATTCGTCTCGATTATTGTCTTGATAGATTTGTTTGCTGACGACACTCAATGACTTCTTTCTTCTTTAACCGACATTGTTAACCTAGGAATTTACTGACTGACTCCTTGCTCGGTAAAATAGAATAGTATCAAACCTTTACTCATTCTATTACATGAAATCTTTTCTCCTTCTTATTCAGTCTTCAAATACAAATATATAGGATATCAAAACAATCAAAATAACATAATCTCATCACTGTCTAACTCGGTAATAGTTTCCCATTGAATAACTTATTACTCCCCTTCATTTTCACATTCTTTCTATGTCACTTACCAACATCTTTATACTCATCAAAACATACTCTTTAAGATATGACAACATCATACTGAATCAGAAAATCAATTGCTTGACATCAATGACAAAATAATATCATTAAGACAGTAATCAACCTTTATCATTTATATCATCAATCTCCAACAACCTTTTCAATATCATCATACCAACAAACTTAATGTAATGCCAACAATCTCCCCCTTTGGCATTGATGGCAATACCAACTTGATTTATTCCAATTGATTCAAACTACTATTATTCTTCTTTGGTTATCCTTGAGCTATAAACTTCTCCTGTAATCTTCTCCCCCTGTCATTAGTCTTCTCCCCCTTTGACAACAATGCCAAAAGTAAAACTAATCCATGATTACTTCCCCTATGAAGTAATTTCCTTGTTGTTAAAACATATACATATGTATCATCTCAGTCTCGATCAAGGCATCTTGTCTTCATTCACTATTTCCTGCACAACTTTAGGCAACCTCCTAAAGTGTGTAAATCAGCATCAACTCACAAATTGTGTTCTGTAGAGTCATAGAATTGATGCTTTCACCGAACTCTATCAGTGAGTACTAGATAGGGGTAGGACCCCTAACTTACTTCTGAGATACTCAAAAGTGTCCCTTGGCAGTGGCTTTGTGAAGATGTCTTCTATTTGTTCCTTTGTGTTAACATATTCCAGCACAACTTTCTTTTCTTGAACTTCTTCTCTTAGATAATGATACTTTATAGAAATATGCTTTGTCTTAGAGTGCATTACCGGATTCTTTGAAATGTTAATAGCACTTGTATTATCACAAAATATAGTTACCGATTCAGTAACTGTCTCATTCATACCTTCCAATAGTTGTTTGATCCATACTATATTGGTACAATTCAATGTTGCAGCGACATATTCAGCTTCAGCAGTTGATTATGAAATGCATCCTTGTTTCTTGCTAAGCTAATTCACTAGTCTTTCTCCCAAAAAGAAAGCTCCACTGCTTGTGCTTTTCCTGTCATCAATATTTCCTGCCCAATCAGCATCAGTATATACTTTTAAGTCAAAATCATTCTTCTTTTTATATAGTAAACCATAATCTTCAGTGCCTCTCAAGTATCTGAAAATTATGTTGATTGTTATCATATGGGTTTCTTTGGGATCTGCAGAAAATCTTGCAGCTATACCTACTGCATGTGCTATATCAGGCCTGTTGTGAACTACATATTGCAACTTTCCAATCATAGATCAGTAAAGTGTCTCATCAATAGATGCAAATTCATCATTCTTTGATAGTTTACAATTAGTAGTCATAGGAGTACTTATAGGTTTAGAATCCTCCATTCCAAATTTCTTCAAGATTTCCTTTATATACTTGGATTGTGTAATAAAATTTCCATTTTTCATTTGCAATATTTGTAAACCTATAAAATACTTTATTTCACCGATTAATGACATCTCAAATTCTTTGCACATTTCATTTCCAAAGTTCTTGCATAAAGAATCATTTCCACAAAAAATAATATCATCAACAAATATGGCTGAAATCAATATTCCATTATCCTCATCATTCTTCATATACATGTTGCTATTTTCACTAGTCCTCATAATTCCAATCTTTATTAAGTAGGAGTGCAACCTATCATACCATGCTCTAGGTGCTTGCTTTAGGCCATATAAAGCTTTGTTCAACTTACATACCTAATCTTTATTCTTCTCTTCAATAAATCCTTCAGGTTGTTCAATATAGACTTCTTCTTCTAGTATACCATTCAAAAATGTTGATTTAACATCCATTTGATATACCTTGAAATTTTTGTAAGCAGCATATGCCAATAATGTTCTCACTCCCTCAAGTCTTGCCACAGGTGCAAAAGTCTCACCATAATCTATTCCTTCTTCTTGAGCATAACCTTTGCAAACTAGCCTTTCTTTATTCTGAATGACCTCACCTTTTTCATTTAACTTATTTCTGATAATCCACTTTGTACCGATTACATTTTTTCTCTTTTGGTCTTGGGACTAGTGTCCATGTTTCATTTTTCTTGATTTTTTCAATCTCTTCTATCATAGCATTCACCCAATCTTCATTGCTTAATGCCTCTTTTACTATCCTTGGTTCAAACTCGGATATCAGACATGTGTTCTGTCTCAGTTTGTTCCTAGTCATCACTGGAGCATCCTTATCTCTTATAATCTGACTTGATGCGTGATTTCTTCTGACATATTTTAATAATATAGGCTCGGTAGGATCTGTATGATCTTCTTCATCACTCGGTAACTGAGTATTTTCTTCATCGGCTTTCTCGGTTAGACTTCTCGGTTGTACATATACAAACTCTTCATAATCTTTTGGTTCTTTGGAATTTCCTTCATCATTCCTTTCTGCAAATTCATCAATTTTCACATTTGCACTTTCCACTATTTTGTTAGATGATTTGATCAAACATTTAAATGCTTTACTCCTAGAGGAATAACCAAGAAATGTTCCTTCCTTTCTTTTCTGATCAAATTTTCCATTTCTATCATCTTTGTGAACATAAATTCTACTTCCAAATATTTTAAAATAACTTACATTTGGTTTCTTGTCATACCAGATTTCATACGGTGTCTTCATAGTTCCTTTCTTCAGTTGTACTCAATTCAGGGTGTAAACTATAGTGCTTATTGCTTCTCTCCAAAATATTTGAGGTACTCTCTTTTCTATCATCAAGGTTCTGGCACAATCTACAATTGATCTATTTCTTCTTTCAGCTATCCCATTTTGCTATGGTGTTCTCAGTGCAGACACTTGACTCTTTATACCATGATCATTGCAAAATAAGTTAAAATCACTGAAATGAACTCTCCTCCTCTATCAAATCTTAGACATTTCAACTGTCTTCCTATTTCATTTTCAAATCTTGCCTTATACCATTTGAACATTTGAAAGGCTTATGATTTCTCTTTTAAAAACATAACTGACATCATCCTTGAGTAATCGTCCACAAATAATATGAATTATTTATCACCATAATAACTTTGAACTTTCATAGGACCACAAATATCAGTGTGTACAAGATCTAAAATTCCTTTAGAAGTGTAAGACTTACTTGTAAAGCTTGATTTTGTCATCTTACCCATCTGGCATCCTCCGCATATTGCATTCTCAGGTTTTTCCAAGCTCGGTAGACCTCTTACTTGGTGCTTCTTACTTATTTTGATCAGGTTATCAAAATTTACATGACAAAACCTTTTATGCCATAACCAAGTATCTTCTATTTTTTCATACAGACAATCATTCCGAGTTGAGTCAAGATGAAACGTATTACCTCTTATTTGAGTCCCGGTAGCAGCCAACTTTCCATGTTTGTCATGAACTTTGACAATTCCTTTCTAAAATTCTATTCAGTATCTTGTATTGTTTAGCTGTGCTACACTCAACAAATTGTATTTCAGACCTTCAACCCAATATACATCATCACATTTAGCATTGTCAAGAAGTGTGATAGAACCTTTACCTTTCACAGGACATGGTGCATCATTACCAAATCTTACATAACGTCCATCATAATCTTCTAATTTAACAAACTTGTGTTTATCACTTGTCATGTGATGTGAGCATCCACTATCTATGATTCAAGAATCATTATTATTTATGTGTGATATTAAGGATTTTTCTTCATACCTTTCTTCATCTGATCCATCTTTGATAGCTACATATAAAACTTTCTCTGTCTCAGTCCCATCAGATTTATCATCATTGGATTCCTCATCAGCTACTAGGCATGTCTTTCTATCTCTCCTTCTGAAGTCTCGGTGCCCTCTATATTGGTTGTCTTTCTGTCTATCATCTTGGTATTCTCTCTTTTCACTAGATTATTTGATAGGACAATTAGAAGCCGTATGTACAATTTTATCATAGTTAAAACATTTTAAAGGTAACTTTCCTTTATACTTGCCTTTGCCTCTCGATAACCTTTTGGCCAATAATGCTTCAAACTCTTCTTTCTTTTTGATTTCCTCATATGGTTTGTATACTTCTTCAATTTTTTTGCAAAATCTCTCACTTGTTCCAATGTGATTTCCTTCAGCATACTTATACATTCTATCATTGTAATCATTAGATTCACCAAGATGAAAAGAACTGAATGCAGATTCAACTTTTTACCGAAGACCCACTGTTATCAAAATTACTTAACTCAAAATCATGTAGCTTACCGATAGTAACATCCAAAGAGACTGGCATGTTTGGTACAGACCTAAATTCATTAATTGCAGAGACTCAAATGGCATAAGAAGGTAGAAGTGTTCTCAACAACTTACTTGTTACATCCTTTTCTTCAATAGTTCCTCCTACTCCTTTGATTTGATTGACAGATTCCTTTAACCTTGTACTGTATTGGATTATGTTCTCACCTTCATTCATTCTCATGGATTCAAGTTGACCTCTTAGACTATCTACTTTTGCTCTTTGAACATGTTCATCACCACCATACACAAATGTAAGCTTATTCAACATAGCTTTGGCATCGTTACAACCTTCTAGATCATTAAACTTTGAGTCGGTCAATGATGATGTTATTTCAATCATTGCTTGAATATGTTCTTGCTTTGCCTTTATTTCTTCCATTGTCATAGGGTAGGTGCTAGGTGTAGTGTAATCATTCTCCAGATAATATGTTGCATATTCTCCAATTCCTGATAAGTACAGCTTCATCCTTTTCTGCCATGTGGTGAAACTTGACTTGTTCAACTTTGGTGCATCCCTTTTATACATCTTCAGATCTTGCCTCAAGTTCCTTTAAACTTTTCTTTCAAAGTTCTAGCTCTGATACCAATTGTTAGTTAAATGAGAGGAGGGGGGTGAATCAGATAAACTCACAATTCAATGTTCTTATCAGATTCAACCTCGGTAGAACTTGCTTGATATGCAACTATGATTGTAAATCATTCAAACTCATAAACTGATAAACTTGAAACATCAAAACACATTTAACACCAGATTTAATGTGGAAACCCAAATAGGGAAAAACCACTGTGGGATTTCAAACGCACAAAGAAAATATACTCTTCTAGAGTATGCTTGGTTAAAAGCCAATCCTGTTAAAGATTACATAAACACATTGCTATATGTGACCCGATCAAGGGATTTCCCTCGGATCTATCAGAATCTTGCACTTTGTTAGAAGTGACCTTGTCAAAGGATTTCAAACACTCAATTAGAATGTTACCTTGCTAGAGGATTTACAAATAAGACTGTTAGGTCCACTCGGTTAAGAAATTTCCTGTCACTTACAAAAATAAATAACAGTAATAAAATATATCTGCAACTTCACATTTGAAATGTTATAGCAGACTCTATGTGCTCAAAATAATCTTGTCATAAGACTTATCTTCCTCCTTGTTGGGCTTCTCACTCTGTTCTTCAATCAGATCTTCAATCTTCTGTACTCAGTAATCACCTCTACAGCATCATTGCTCTTCTATTTGCCCGCATACATTGTTCATCAACTATTCCTTATTTATACGCAATTCCTAACCGTTTAATCTCCTTAATCACATTTCCCATGATTAATATTAGCCATTAGATCTTCAAACTTGACTAGGTTCATTGAATCCATTGAACTGAAAAATGTTTTATCTTGCCTTGAAACTTGTATTCCTTTCTTGGTACTTGTGCTCGGTTATGACCGTTCAATCTGTACTGTAGATCTAACTCTTGAATTTTCATTGTCATTGATCCTTAACAAACTTCTTGCATGACATTCCAATCTTTTGTAAATCTCCAGCTCATTGGCAACCTTCATTTAATAATGTATTTATTCATCCAATACATTCTGTTACTGCTCGGTTGACACTCGATTAATTCTGAACTTTACTCAGTAGACATTTTGTATTCGTCTCGATTATTGTCTTGATAGCTTTGTTTGCTGACGACACTCAATGACTTCTTTCTTCTTTAACCGACATTGTTAACCTAGGAATTTACTGACTGACTCCTTGCTCGGTAAAATAGAATAGTATCAAACCTTTACTCATTCTATTACATGAAATCTTTTCTCCTTCTTATTCAGTCTTCGAATACACATATATGATATCAAAACAATCAAAATAACATAATCTCATCACTATCTAACTTGGTAATAGTTTCCCATTGAATAACTTATTACTCCCCTTCATTTTCACATTCTTTCTATGTCACTTACCGACATCTTTATACTCGTCAAAACATACTCTTTAAGATATGGCAACATCATACTGAATCAGAAAATCAATTGCTTGACATCAATGACAAAATAATATCATTAAGACAGTAATCAACATTTATCAATTATATCATCAATCTCCAACAACCTTTTCAATATCATCATACCAACAAACTTGATGTAATGCCAGCATGCCCTTGTTGATATTGATTTATGACAGGGCAATTGGACTGTGAGCTAGGGATCATATGAATAGTGGATGGAGGGACGTAGGGTCCTAACATGGATAGAAGGGAGGAAGGATTTGATTTGGGAATAAAAGGACCCAAAATTGATTTGGAGGATAAGGACTATGATTTTTTGGATTTAGATGGAGGAATGTGGTATTTAGTAGGGACACCAATGTTTTGAGAGTGATTTGTGTAGCCAAGTCCATGACAATTGATATTTTCTTTGATATGAAGAGGTTCTAATATACCTTGTTCATGTAGGCCTAACCCTTTGCCTTGATAATGCATGTTTTGACTAATCTTTTTAGTAATGGGATACATGTTATTTTTAAAACAAGACATGAGTCCATTTTGAGGAGGGTATGGTATGGAATAAATGACAGGATCATGAAGTAAACCGAACCAAATGAAAGTGGAGGAACCCATTTGATATGCTCGAGATTCATGAACAACTTGGGTTATAGATGCAACAAGATCTGGTGGAAGATTAGGACCATGAGGGGAATAAGACATGATGATTGGATCTTTAGGGGGATATGGAGGATTATGGCATGGAAGTGAAGGAAAAAATTGATCTTGACTTAGAAGAGGATCATTGGAGCTTGTGCTTTGCTCTTGATTTTGAATTGGATCATTGGAGTTTGTGCTTTTCTCTTGATTTTGAATTGGATCATTGGAGGCGATGGAAGGGATATTATGATATTTCTTAGGAATTGGATGTTGAATGGGACTGAGAAAGACACTTTTCTCTAGAGACAGAAGGTGATCTTCTTGGATGGAATACAAAAGAATGATGGGATCATCATGAGATTCTTGATAGGTGTGATCTTGATCAAAAATTGGGTAGGATGGAAAGGTTTGTTCTTGATGTTGATTTATTTTAGGAATCATTTCTTGTGACTTTGGATTATCCTCTTGACACGGGGTAGGAGTTTGGATATGCATGGGAGACTCTTGGAAGATTTCAACACTTTGGCCTGATGAGAAAGGATTTTGAATGGGACTCTCTATAATAGGAGTATATGATGTGATTGGGTCTTGAATTTGTGAATCATGAAAGGGACTAGCATTATGAATTGTATTTGCTTGGAAACTTATTGTCAATAGTCCTTGGGAGGTTGTGTTATTGGAAAGCGATGGTGTAGATTGCTCTTGTGTGACTTCAGGGTATGAGGAAATGGTGCAAGATATGGAGGCTAATTGAGGTGCATAGTCTTGATGGGAAGAGTCATTGCTAGACATGGGAAGATTACCTTGTTACATGATAGGTGACATATTGACCATGTTTGATTGATGTCCAAAGGGTGCCGTGATTGTAAATACACTTGTATTCATTTGGGACACCCTTGGTAGTGTATTTTAAGACATAGGAAGATATTCACAAGATATGTGATGTGACTGAAGGCAAAATTGATTGTGTAATTGTGTGTGACCTTGGTAGTGAATGACTTGTTTGCCCAATTTGTGGTGTTGAGAGTTGTGTTGTTTGCTGTATTGGTTGTTGGACTTGCATTGTTGGATATGTATGTTCTTGATATCAGTTTCTCATGTTTATTTGTGTGAGAATAGTTGGTATGTTTGATTTCATAATAAGAGCTCACACATCAACTAGCTCTAAGTTTGTATTGGGATCTCCAATTTTTTTAAATAATTTAGACATCTGGGATCTACTCACTTCACTTTTTTTAACCTTTTGTTCCAAGATATCTATTTATCAAGCTAGTTTCTCTTCAAGTGATGGAGAAATAGGTATGATACTTGTTTGTTCTTGATAAGTTTGATGCACATTTTGGGACATGTATATGTTAAATTGAGATGATTGATTGTTTAGTTGCAATGACATGGTCCCATGAAAGTTGGAAATTTGATAAGGGTAATGTTGTCTCCTAGAAGTTTGAGAACTTGTTTCAACCATTGCATTATATGCCATTTTTTTCTTGAATTTTTGAAGTTTAGGGATGAAATGAAATGCAACTAAGGGATGAAAGTGCAACCCTAATTTTTTTGGATTTTGAGAATTTTGAAAATGGACAAATGCAACCTATGTTTTTGAATTTTTTTGACAAATTGGATTAAGGAATGACAAGATGAAATCCTAAATAATGACGATGCAACTTTGGACTTGGACTAGGGAACACCCTAATTTTGAATATAATGCAAAATGGAGTAATGATTTGACCCGATACCTTATGAGGATGAAGACAATGCAAGGACTAAAATAGGGATTATGACGACTGTGCAAGGACTTATGCAAAGATTATGATGACTATACAAGGACTTATGTGAGGATTATGATAATTGTGCAAGCACTGTATGCAAAGATTATGATGACTTTGTGAGGATTATATGCAAAGATTATGATGACTATGCAAGAACTTATGCGAGTATTATGAGGATTATATGCAAAGATTATGAGGATGCTAATGTGATGTAAATGAGGATTCTATAAGGACTATGCAAGACAATGCAACGACTTATATGAATATTATGATGACGTATTATAGGAAATTTATGAGGATGTTGATGAAGACTATGCAAGGACTTATGTAAAGTAAGGATGTAAATGGGGAGGATAATAAGGACTATAATGAGGATGATAATGGAGAAAATATGCAAAGACATGCAAAGTAAGGATGTAAATAAGGACTATGTAAAGAGTTGTACAAAGTAAGAACGTAAATAGGGACTTAGGCAAAGTAAGGACGTAAATGGGGACTATAATGAGGACGATGTAAAACCTAAGGACTCTCAAAAAACCTATGGTCACAAGTATATAAGATATCTTTGCTATGAAAATTCTACACACTGTTGGACTATTTGATGTTTCAAGTAACTATGTTAATGGGACAAGTCTCTTTTCAATTCTAAGAACATTGTCTAAAGATAAGTATAGCTAGATGAATTGTGTTCTGACAAACTCTGAGAATTCAGAGCTATGCAAGGTAGGGCCTAAAATAGCCCAAATACTAACTCAATATTGTTTTGAAACAATGGTACATACAAGAACACATAAGATAATCTTAGGCTGGATATTGAAAACAATTTAAAGAGGCCCTTACAAAATACCGAAGCAAGATGAATAGCTAGAGAGTCTGGAAGCACCGGCTCCACTCCATGGCACACACTTCTCGGGCATGCTAGTCTCTCTTACCTCAAAGATCTGGAGATCTTATCACCAAAGTATTTTTGTCTCATAATGCAAGGTACGTGAAGGGTATCTATGGGGTACAATTCACACTCTCGGAATCAATGAATGTGGGATTTAGGCTACTAAGTTGGTTCCTATTGTAAATTTTAAGGGATCCTGATCCAACGATGGATTCTCAGAGAAAGCCACTTAAGTCTTTAGTTAATCTTATCGGTGTAGGGAAGGCCCCCACATACGTCGAATTCACTCAACACTCTAGCCGCTTGACTAGTATGTTTATATAGCGGCTCAAAAAACCCGCTCGAGAGTACACTGGGAGAGATGATATCTCCAACGCATCCCAATTCAAAATACCTCTGTGGGGTGATGAAATCCCTAGTCAAAGATATCCCTCACTACTAAAAAGAAAAAGTGGGTGTCGTTATCACCTTTCCCTTTCTCCAAAGACCCCGAAGGCGAGTGGAAAGGTACTTAATGCAACAATGGGTCCACCCAAGACACAAAAAATTTCTTTTTCCCTTGTATATCGCAATGTGTGATTTATTCTATTGATAAGTCATATTCATGTCAATTTTAAAGCCCAAACTGAGGTGTGAAATATGCATGTGCATCTCTATTTTAAACACCAAAGTGAAGTGTGAGATCATGCATGTCAATTTAAACCCAAAATACAAAAGTGAGTTAACCCTAAAGGATCCTATAATCAAATTATCAGTAGTCTCAAAATAGTCTGGGATGATCAAGTCTTCTCTGTAATTTCACCACACATTGCAAACAGGGAATGAGTAACCAGAAAACCACACAGAAAATGAGAAAACAAAAAACCAATTATTTACTAAATGAATGTGGCATAATGAACCTATGAATGCATAAAGATAACTAGACGAATGTGGAATAGTGACATGATGAAGGCATGAAACTGTTAGGACAAATGCATGATAGTGACAGGACAAATGCATGACAAAAAAATCAGAAACTTGCAAAACTGAATATTAATCCCTAGTCAAATCTCTCATCAACCAGTCTATGTTAATTAAGTCATATTTCACTATGTATGATACAAAAAGGTTGTCAAATCTATAAATAGCCTCTTGGCCTTCTAAGTCTTCTATTCTTTTTTCTGCTTTCAGGATTTGTTGGTAATTTTTGGCTTGCCTTCTTTGTTCAGTTGTTCTTCGAGCACCTGAAATATTAAACTTCACTTTGTGTGCCATGAGATATTATATTTAAAGCATCATACAAAGATAAAAAATTTAGATCTACAGAATTGAATGGTTAATTAGACAGAATAGAGAACAAGAAATCGAGAAAACACAGATAACAGAATGTAAAAGTAATAACTACGAATGTGTAGATATGTTTAAATGAATGTGTAATAATGTTTGCACAAATGTGTGACCCTGTCTACAGGGATGCATAAAATTTTCTGTACGATTGTGTTATTCTATCTGAACAAATGCGTAATAGTTAGGCCAGCTTGTGAAATCCATACAAAACCTGCAAAAAATCTAAAAATTTGTATGATCCTACAAAAACACAAAAGAAACGCAAAGGGTTAATTAGGTGTTGTTCACATAAAGTTCACCAAATGTTATATCGATAAAATTAAACTTAGCTAAACTAGGATCAAAGGGAAATCATGAATCCCTATCTAATTAAATAATTCTAACAAATATTAATGAAATAGATGCATAATTGAATCAATTAAACAATATAAAACTCCCTATTTTGCATCATGGCTTACATTGTTCTTCTCTTCCTTGTGGTATGGTGGCTCTCAAATATCGCGTTGGTAACCTGCAAGTGACACAAAGATTCAAAGTTCATGATTGTTCGTGATTGTTGAAAATGGAGATTTCATCTTGAATTTATAGACTTTTGGAAAGGATTGATTGAGAGGTAGAATAGAATAATTAAGAGGTGGAACTCGGGTGACCTCACATCCTGATTGATAGTTGAACTGTTGATTTGGAGGTGGAACTGAATAGATTGACTTGTTAATTGAGTTAATTGATTGATAAAAAAGATAATTAGAAGATGAAAATGAATGATTGGAGGATAATTAAATAATGATGTAATTAATCAATTAATTGAATTGAAGAATTAAAATAGATTGAATTGTTAAATGATTGATAACTGATTAAAAGCTTTTTGGAAAAAAGCAAAGTGGAAGATAGAAATAGAGATTGAAAAGATAAAGTATTTAATTAATCAATTAATTGAATTAATTAATTTAGCATGTGCTTGAACTTTTATTTTGATTTTCAATTTAATCTTTGCCTGATAATTGATTTAAATATTAATTTTTTTTAAATTCAATTTAATCTTTGAATATATTTAGAACTTGACTTTGGAATTCAATTTGATTTTTGAAATCATGCACATGTATTTGAATTTAGACGAAATTATAAGAATATTAATTTGAATTTGAATCTGGCGAATTAATGAAATAAGAATTTGGGGATTTGAAATTTGAATTAATTGGCTAATTAAATAATTTAAAGAAACTATTTAATTATTTAAAAATTGAGTTTAATTAAATAATAAAGATTATTTAAATTAAAGGAATTAAATCACAATTAATTAAATAATTAATATTTACAAAAGGGTAAATGATTAATTGATGATAGAATTGAAATAGAATAATTAGTAAGATGGTGAAGAAATATGAATTTCGAAGAATAAGATTAATTAACTTAATTAAAAAATTAAAAAATTATTTAATCAATTAGATGAATAATTAGTGCGTGATTAATGATACATTTTTAGGTGTCTACACATTTTACATAAATTAATGTCTTTTCTTACATCAAATATTCATGTGAGTTTATTATGCATTTGCTTGTCTAAATCTCTCCTTAGAGGTTTTGTAATTCTTCTCATTGTCCTTGCACTTGGGGGGCAATGGTTTCTATCTCTCTTCTCCTTTCTAAGGATCCACTTCTCCTTTGTGAGTGTTGTCCATTTATGATTTGAATTCATTCCTTGTGTGAAGTTGTTGCTTGCTCAAGGATTATCTCTTATGTAAGAGGTGTAAGTCCTTGGCTACAGCCTATTTTTTACTTGGAAATGTATAGCTATCATAAATTTACCCATCACATTGTGTCAAAAGTATTTCATCCTTCATCAAGAATCCCTTTCACCTCTAAATAGAGGGAAGGTATGTATTCTTGTTCTCTTTCCTTCCTTTTAGTATAAGATTTTATGTTTGTTCAAAGAACTCCTCTTGGAGATAGATATATTTTAAGAAAATATCTCTTCTCCTTTGAGGATCCTCTTTACACTTGTTGCAAGATATTTCTTTTTCAACTATCTTATCCTTTCTTATGAGAGTGTTTCCTCTTTGGCTTGGATTTATGACATTGTTTCCTAAAGGATATCTCCTTCGTGTTGATGGCAGGTATCCTTGTTTCTAGCTTCCTTAAGACATCAACATAGGGCTTTGTTGACATCTTAAAGATGGGGCACCCATATTTCCCTCTTTGTACCCTATTGTACTATATTTTTGCATGTCTTAAATGGGGTGTTCATTCTTGAAACCAAAGAAAACAAACTCTTATACGAGATGCTTCATGCCTAAAACCAAATACAACATTTGATATATGTCTTAGACGAGTTTACACATTCCTAAAACCAGAGAAAACAAACTCTTACATGGGATGTCCTCAAAACTAGGCATGTATCTATCTTAAATGGGGTTACACATTCTTGAAACCAAAGAAAACAAACTCTTACATGGGATGTCCTCAAAACTAGGCATGTATCTATCTTAAATGGGGTTACACATTCTCGAAACCAAAGAAAACAAACTCTTAGATGAGATGTTCCCGAAACCACAAATTCACCCATTGGCATTTGCATTTGCATTATATGTCTTAAATAGGTTGAAGCATGCTCAAAACCAAAGGAAACAAACACTTATATGGAGTGCTATTATTGGCAACAACAATGAAGGAAAACTAAGAGAGGGGGTGAATCAATTTTTTATCAACTATAGCAAGAATAAAGATAAACACAATAATAGTAACACACATAACAGCAATATTTTCACGTGGAAAACCCGATTAAGGGAAAAACAATGGTGGGAACCTACCCACAATAATATGATACTCTGCAGTAGTATGTGTAAATGTTACAATAGAGAATGCACATGCATTCAGGCACGTTGCCTAGAGCTCACTGCTCAAAATATAATGACCCAGAAGACTCCAACCCTCAAGGAAGGATCAATAATGATCATACTACAATCTAGATTACATGAACTGCAAGAATAGCATCTGGTAATGCTTGATGACAGTTCTGGTTAAGCTTATTTGTTTTCTCTACAACAATCTATGCTCAATACACCATACTGAAAGATAAATTCACTAATGCACACATACATCACTCTTTGATAATGCAGACACCTCATCGCCACACCAATAACATGAATATAACACCTATTTATACAGTTCGTCAACCTTGACTACAAGGTTGGCCAAACCCTCAACTCTCAATTACAAAATTACATTACACAATACATACATCAACCACAGGACCAATACAATGCCATAGATGACATAGAATGGACTTAAATCAAATCTCAAAACATGCACCACCACCAGAAATCTCTCCAAGAACAATGGCAACACATTACACCACCAGAAATACTGCATAACACAAAGAATATCACTGGATCAACAAAATCAGAAAAACAACGCACAAAGATCAATACATACCAACAAGACAAATAGAACACAATTAGGAAACACCAACAAGCACATTAAAACCATCTACAAGAGCAGCACCAACACTACTCATTCAAATCTTCATCAATCAACACACTAACTCTCAAGAACACTTATAACAGCAATTCACACTAGAAAGATAACTTGCAGAGCACCAAATCATGAACCATCTAAAATGAAGATACACTTGATCATTCAAAACACTCTCCCAAATCCACAACCAAAGATATGATCATACCAGAGCGCAATGGATCAAATACCAAAACACTACAGCACTGAACACAGAAGAACGATCTTCAAACTGGAATCCACAACTCAACCAAATCACCACACAACATCATAGAATCAATAAATAATAAGATATCTCTATTTGATTCGACATCCCAAACAAGTAAACCAACCAAATCAACTCAATGCAATCACTGGAACACCAAACAACTCTTTTCAACACTAGAACATAGGAATATGTTGACATCAATGACAACAACATATCCTAGCAGTAGTTGTTGACTTATTATCCGCTAATGTGTTTAGCAGTGGGAGATAGCTCAAAGATATTAATACGTTATGTTTTATATTTGCTACGTGGATTGATCACCATCCAATTTGTATTTATTATGGAGCTGGCATAACTAAGGGACATATCTCTTCACCTTGGACAGTCGCCACCTAATGAATATTTGTCCCTCTTGTGAAGAGGACCGACTCATGAGAAATGATAATCGGGTATATAATGAGGTTGACATCCTCATCTTTGGTATTTACTTTGTCATCAATACATTTGGATTCTACTTCATGCATTCATAGTTTCATATAGCAGATCAATATCTACTTCAAGGAGGATGACACATCCATTATATTGATGTTATTATTATTGTGCATATTCAAGGAAACCACACTATCCTAAGTGAAGATCTATATAATTTATTCGCCCTTGAGAAGGCTCTGATTGTAACCAAATTTTATGCTCTTATTCATTCTAGATATAAAAGATTTATTTGTTGAGTTTTTCTCCCTCGAGTAGGAGGGTTTTCTTAGGGTAAAATACTATGCTCATTGTTCATTCTATTGCATTTTCTGATTGCTTACATTTCTAATCCTAAAACTAACAACAACAATATCCAACAGCTATACACTTGAAACTAAACATCACTTGCACACACTCATGAGGATGAGTTGAACTAGCGAGACACGGCTAGACTATTCCTACTCTCCTCCCCAGCATGGATCACCTAGAAAAATATATATGGGGGCAAGTATCCATGTCCTTTCTCATCACTCTTCTTGTGGATCACATAGAAAAACACATCTAGCATGTATATGTGCTCTCTCTTTGCTTCTTCTCATGAGCTCGTAGATTTTCTATTGGTGGTTCATGGATGATGCATGCTTTTCTCTTTTATGTGATCACTTGTGTTCTTGAGATTGCTTTCCTCTTTTATGTGATCATTTGGGTTCTTGAGATGGCATTTTTTTCAAGAAGGATATTAGTTGTTGACACATTTTGATATCGAGGTCTCTTTGGCTAGTTGACTTGAGGTCTTGTTTTTGGTCTTTAGCTTTTGTGTTGTGTGGATATTTCCTTTACTCTTTATTTGTCTTTGCTTGCCTTTTGCTTGACTTTTCATTTTTATCTTGTTTTTGTGTGCCCTTGCATGCGTTTGAGTGATTTCATATCCTAAGGTTGGAGGGTTAGTTCCTTGAAATTAGTGATGTCTTATACTCCTTGTGATTATGCTCCTTTTCTCCTCTCTTTCATCTATCTTTCATCTACTTTACCATGATTATTTGTGTAGGCTCATACTCCTGCTGAAGTGGGGACTAAATGTAGCATCGTAAATTATCATCGAACCAATTTACACCTCATGATTATGCCCCTACTTCAGTGTGTCTCCCCCACATCTCCTATTTGGGTCCATTCAATGCCTTAATTCTAACTTTCATGTCTCATGTACCTACCAAATGATCCCTTATGGTTGTGTCCTCCTCCCTGGACCTTGATTTTGGTCCTTGATTGAGGAGGACGGGCGCCTTGGTCCCCCTCTTTGTGGCCCAATTTTTAAGGAGGGGGTGAGACCCATCTCTCTAGAAGGAAATGAAGTCGGTGGCTCAATATGACTGTTGGAGATCAGCCTAATTAGTAAATTGCCCTAGGATCTCATATAGAAAGGCATTAATCAATTCATTTCAATCTAAGACTCCAACAATTCGACCTAAAGTATTCAAGAATTGAAGTGTTCATCATCAAGCATTTTTAGAGCTCTTCAAGGCTGCATATTCTTCATCCAATCATTGTGGATCAAGTTACAACATTAATATGCAAGCATGTGTGTGTGATTAGTGTTTTTTCATGTTCATGCCATTTCATATAACATTTGTGATTACATTCAAGAAGCAAAGCATCATTATTAGTCAGTGCAGATCTAAGGTATATGCTTACATTATTTATTTCAGTATTTGCAACATTTCATTCAAGGTTAATTCCTAAATCGGGGTTTGACTTAGGCAAACACCTATTTCCAACCTATTTCCCCTCCTTTCTCTATGTAGGAAGCAGGTACGGAGCTATGATCTTCAAGATAAGCTTTATTTACAAAGATGATTCAAACCTCTATTGGACTGAGAAAAGATGGGAGGACCAAAGTGACTAGCACATCGGTCCAAACAAATTAGGAGCTCCTTCTAGGAACAAGTTTGAATCCTCTTACAATCATCATATCCAAGTTCATGGCTTGATCCAGTGATTGTAGCTCACTATTTATGCATTTTTACATCAATTTTAGCCCATTTACTCTTATTTCAGCATCTTCAATAAATCAATTCAACTCAAGGGAAAGAAGAGGGATCATCCAACAACCCCCCTAAAATTAGATCAGCATTTAGACCTCTTAGGCTTAGATCTATCTAATTCCTATCTTACCCTAATGTAATGGTCTACAAGTCATAAATTAGTGGTTCCTTCCTTCTATGGTGGAAACCCTAATTTTTCACCATTACACCAATATTAGGGCACAATTATCTTACTTCCATAAAAAATTAGGGCCTATTTTGTTGGGCATGTATGGCTTAGCCACATAGTTTGGTGCTTATTGGCTAAAACTTTGGGACAATAACATGTTGGCCTTAACATTGTCAAATTTTGTCTTAAACGGGGATATGCCCATTGTCAGTCATTTTAAAAGTGAAAATACCTTGAGAAACCTATATAAGGTTTCATTCCTAATTCATTTCATTATCTTATCTAATTTCATCTTCACAATTCAAGAGCAAGTATTCTTCCTCAAGAGCATATCTAAGTCTAAGGAGCATCAAGCTACATCATGTTATTGCATCAAAACTTCCTCCATAACTCACACCCCTTTTCTCATTTTGAGAAAAGAGGACCCCCCTTATTTTTTGTCTTTGTTGTTTCCCCACTTTTTCTCCTTTCGCGTTGTTGTCTTTTCTTTCTCCCCTCTCCTCCTTTTTTCTCTTTCCTTTTTTTCTTTTTTTCATTTCCTTGTTTCGTTCACTTTTTTCTTGTATCAATATATCCTCTAGAAGATCATAGATCGGGTTTTCCATCTTCCTTTTCCCTTTTGGGGGTCAGGGGGAAGCCGAATCCCCAACCCCCACCTCTATGTGTGTTTCTTCTTGGAATTACCAAGGATCGAGAAGATATTCTTATCCCTGACCCCCACCTCTCTCTAGTTAGAGATCAAGGATCTCCAACCCCCAACCTCTGTTAGTCCCACCCACCTTGTACTTGCATTTAATGATCCTTTTTCAAGCATATAAAAGATGCATCTCCACTCTCTTTTACTCATTTTCACTTGGCATTCCTTTGTATTACTTCATGATTTTGCACTCTCTTGTGCAATTTTCAAGATTGTGTTGTGAATCTAGGAGCACAAAGAGCATATTGGTTGATTTGGATTTTTAATGAGGTTGGTTTCATTTTTATTTTCTTTCATATTTTCCTCCTCATTGTCTTTGTTCTCATTTGGTTGCTTGGGTTTCTCTGAAACTTTGTCCTTTCTCATGCCACTTTAGGATCACATTTGGGCTTCTATCTTGTGTTTGCCTCATGATCCTAGTGAGATTACATGAGTGTCCTAGTTTTTTTAATGTTGTTTTGTTCATTTTGTTGAGTATGTTTAGTTTCCTCCCTTGCCATAGTCTTGGTTTGCATCATTAGGTAGATTGAAACCTAGTTCGGAAATCAGCAAAAGCTAAAGCCCAAAACTAAGGTTTTGTTTTTGCTTTACGATTTTATTTTGTTTGCATAATCATTTTTAATGATTGGGGATATTCAATCCTTGACTCTCATTATCATGAATTGGGGATTGAAAAACCTCGATCCCTGACCATGTTAATCTTTAAAAGAATGGATCAAGCATATTGTCTTCCCCGACCTCTGATACTTTTGTATCAGGATCAGGGTTGACTCCTGCTAGTGCCATTGCATGAACCAATTAAGGGTTTGGGGTGATGACTTCCCCAACCCCCAAAAGGTTCTAATAGATTGTTCTAAATTAGGGATCGGGGATGTCATTATCCCCGACCCTTAATTTTTTGCAAAAATTTGAACTTGGGTATGGATTTAATAAGGTGCTTTCACCATTCGAGTAGTTGTTGTTTTCTTTGTTTAGTTTTAGTAATAAGACTCCTAATATTAGTTTTTGATGCAAATTTTGGTGATGTCTAAATCAAGGGTGGTCATGATGAATTAAAAATTTGACTCCTTACTTCCTTTGACCAAGCTACATTCCTTAGACCAAGATGTTATTGATATGGACATAAAACATGTGGACCTAAATGAGTTCCTAGAAAAGATTACTAGGCCAAATGGAAGGACCACTTGGGCCACTTCATTCATTCGATCAGGATTGGTTCAAGCGATTAAATTCCCAATAGATTTACAAACTCTTGATTTAATAATGGTGTGTGCTTATAAGTATAACTTTGATGAAAGAAGGGTCTATGACCCACTTGATAATTTGATCCTAGATATTTCCCCTAACATTATTAATGATGTGTTTCATATTTTAAAATGTGATTCATATACACATGTCATAGTAGCACAATGGGAACAATACTACGAAGAAGAAAGGGTCTCCATGAGCTAGATTAATGATAATCTAATGGAGAAGTCAAAGAAACCAAGTCATCTTAAGCATATAAAGATTTTTTACCAAGCTTACTTTCACTTCGATGGCAGAGATTATGTCACTCTCCTTAGTAGGGTTGCAGGACTACCAGATGCAAAGGAATTTTGCCCTTGGATGTTGTTGTTCATCAACACAATCCTCATTAGGACTGAATATATTGATTGGAGAAGAATGATAAGTGATAATTTGGACAAGAAGCTACAATGAGTCAAGACAAACCCAAAGTTTTATATGACTTCATATGTAGTATACTTACTTGTAGCTCGGATCACTTACCCTGGATTAAGGAGAGAGGGTTCTCCTGCAAATACCCTTGTATATCATCATTACTCTTAGATTCAACTACATAGAAGTGTGAAAGATCATTGCATTTACAAAGACTTCTTCATGTTTACAGTAATCAAATCAATTGAAGGAGACTTTAGTAAAAGGTTGTCTCTTGAAGCCAACAAATAAATATGTTTTTTTGGGAGCTACTTCACTTGATTTAACACTTTCACTTATATAAGGTTGTGTCACCCTACAAGCTACCTCAGTACCTTGCGACAAATTAGTCATGTTGGATTTGTGTAGACAAATAGAAAATTCTTACAAGTTGGTGAAGAGAAAACATAAGACATGCTTCCAAATTCCAGTCAGTGTAGGAGCAGAGTCGTGCTCGAACATGAAAGTGGCTAAAAATTTAGAGCTAGAGTTCCTTGAATTATCTTTGGACCTATTGAGAGTGATTGAGATAAGTTTAATTCAGTGGGCACATTTAGTAAGGTTATGGATTATCACTTTAAACATCTTCCACACATTGAAGATCATTGGACCAATTGCATAAATGATCATGAAGTCTGAGTCAAGGACTACTACAAATTGATCTTGGATTTGGCAATCGAGGTGGAAAATTTATGGGTTTATGAACAGATTAGAAAGGTTGATGATGGGAATTTCTTACATCCTCTAAATGAAAAGAAGAATATTTTTTGTATCCCTATTCATAATGTCAATCCCAATGTAGTAGAAAAAGAGGATATCTAACTAAGAGCTAAGGATGTGTTGCACCTCACCAAGAAATGGATGGGTAATCCTTACCCCATGCATCCATTTCATCAGTTGAGACTCCATCACAAGGAGAACCAACTACTGTAGAAAAATGGAAGAAAACTCCAAGACCATCTTCCTCGAGGAAGAGTTCGCCTCCATGAAACCCAACCAAACATGTCATGCCTTATTTGGAGTAGCTCCCTTCAAAGGTACATAAGCAAATTAAACAAAACACGACAATATTGTTAGGATTCCCAAAGATACTGAGAGGGGGGGGTGAATCAATATCTAATCGGTATATAAATTTACTTGACTTAAAACATGAAAAACATATTAAAACTGTGTACCGGTAAACCAGAAATAATGCAATAAACAAGAATAATAGTAACCATATGAGAAGCAGACCATAACACAGTATTTTAATGAGGAAACACGGTGTGGGAAAAACCTTGGTGGGATTTGTGACCCACAATATTCGCTTACTGGCCAATAAGGGAATATTACTCTTACAACAGGGGTCTGCACATGCAGGAAGGCCAAGTGCCTAGAGCTCACTGCTCAATTACAAAAGAAGTTACACTGACTTACAAAATGGATTATACTAATCCAATTTATTGTACTACTTTAGATCAGCATCTGCTATGCCAGATTCAGTACCGGTTTAAGCTCTGCTACAACATAAATCCTTAACCAATATTTTGCATATTAGGTCTGCTTATCTCACATCCTATTTCACATATTTCCTATTACAAAATGATCTAATACATATATGAGTCATATTGCAACTTGCCATGTCAGCTTACAATGATTTTACAATTAATTACAAAATTCATTTTAAACAAAATTGAAGTCGGCCAAGGTGTCGGTATCCTTCCTTTCACTGTCGGTGTTCTGTGTGCTGGTGTAGAGTCTGTCTATCGGTGTTGGTGCCGGTATCATATGATTGCAAGGTTGCCATCAATGACAAAACCTACAATCACCTACAATTTCTCATTGGAGTGTGCATTTGCCAACAAATATAAGATGCATCTTCTCCAACCAATCCTCCCCAATCTAGTAAGAGAAAGGAGCCTCTTAGTACACCTGCTACCCCCACTCCTTCAATGCATCAAAGGAGAAAATTAGCTACTGTAAAGGCCAATCCACTAAAGAGAAGGAGGAAGTAAGGCTTGCCTCAGCAAAAGGTACTAAGGTATTTAGAAGATGGAGAAAGAACAAAGTGGTGCCTCCAATTAATGTAATAAGAGATTGGTCTGAAGAGGAGGACAAAGAAGACCTTGGTCAAAAATTGGTCAAAAAGAAATGAACAAGGGTGGAATCCTCACAGTTGGAACAAGAGGACCCTTCCTCACAAACTTCTAATATCCCATAAGTTTCCACTCTCTAGTGAGAAGTTCCTTTCCTATTTTCATCTGCAAAACCTTCATCTCAAGAGTTGCCTTAAGATACAATCCAGATAGAGACAAATAACAAGGTTGAGCCCAAAAAGTAGGAAGAACCACAACAACAAGCTCATTAAGAAAAATGGGAGCAAATAATTAAGATCGATGAACCAACATTAGAAGTGCAGAATGAACACATGGAGGTTCCTTCAGGTCAAGAGAAACATATATATCACGATGTTGCTCCTGATGTTGAATTTTTTGATAAAGCATCTGAGGATGTTTTACTTTCTATATTGGGTAAGGACTTGGGAAAAGTGGAAGGATGGAGTTAGGATATTCCTCCTCCCAACTCACAACACCAAACTAATCAAATTCTAACACATGGGGAACAAAGTGTGACAAATGAACAAATGCAAGATGTGTTAGAAGAACCCCTATAGGAACATTCCCATTCTAAGGAACCTGTAGTGAATATAGAAAAGGAAAATCATGGTGATGAAGATACCTTGTGAATAAGAGGAGAAAGTACTAGTTCCATTCATGCATGGCTTCCATAGTCAATTGCTCATAGAGAAAGGAGATATAAGAAAGTGACAAATACAAATTTCTCTATATTATAGAAAACATTCAAGACTCTTGATACCAAAAAATAAGAAAGGAAATTAGCAGTAGTAACAGTAGATGAATCTTAGCACCAAAAGGCCCAAATTCTCATTCCATAGGTTGATAAACCAGAAAATGAGATAAGGGCAGAAGATTACCAAATCCAACAATTGGATTTGAGGGAGAAGAATAAAGAAGAGGAGAGACATTATCTCATACAAGCAATAGATTGGAGCTTTTGGAGAATGGACAAAGGGAATGAAACCAAAGAAGAGTTGAAGACTCAGAATATTGAATTAAAGAAATATAACAACCAACTTTTGGGTCCCATAGATTCAACTTCTCCTTCCACAAGTATCCAAGCTACTCTTTCACAATAACTATTTGGAACAAGCATGGTCAAAGATTATTTTAATCCTATGGTTCTCAATTGGAGGGTTGAGATTGAAAAATTAGGAGAAAATTTCATTCATCAAATTTTGAATAATTATGATCAATTACAACATCAATTTAATGCATTGAATGACCTTCTAGAAGGGAGTGGAAGGGAAGGAATAAATATTCAAGATTCAATTCTCATGTGGGAAGGCTACCTCCCAACACTCCAACAAATAAAAAAGATTGATTTGAACCTACTGCATGAAAAGGCAATTTTGGAGGAGGATGTCGATGGAGACACAATAGTGGAGTGGATAAGGGCCATCAAGATGGTGATCAAGGAATACACTAAGGTCCGAGACAAAATTATAGAACAAATTAATTCTATTTATTTTGTATTGTCTCATATGGAATAGCTTGTTGAGACTTTGAATGGGAGCCTTCTTGAACCAAGGGAAAACTCCAAAATGCAATGTTAGATTGAATCAATGACAAAGGATATAAAAAAACCAAAAGATTAAAATATAAATCAACCTTTATACCTTGCCAAGAGAGGATTCTCATGTTCCTCTGATTTTGACTCTTGTTGAAGCCAAGAACGCACCTCTTCCTAGCTTGATATGATCCGTCCAATAGGAATAATGTGGTTGGCTCTCCAATATTGTGCACAAATGGAATATGATGGATGGATGAGAGAGGATGGATTGATTATCAATGGATGCAATGGCTAAGTATGGATGAGTGCAAATTTTGGCATAGTAAGGATATGAGGATGATTTATTAGGCACAAACTAGCAGCATGGATTTACTAAACTTGGAGATGAGGTATGAGGGGATGGAGTCCTCAATTTATAAGAAGAGAGGAGGATAAATGGATGGCTAGGATTGACCCAAGATGGAGGCTCATGATTTCTTGTGAGCCCACACAAGGCCCAAGAGGAGATGACAAGACAAGTGTGGATACCAAGAGATGTGCCTTAAAGGCATTTCTTGTCTCCACACTCCTCAAGGCTCATTGGGAAGACTTCCCAATGTGACTAGGGATGAACAAGGAATAAAATATTCCTTGAGGGAGGGAGATGAAGAATTAAAAATTCTTCAAGAAGGATTTTCATGGGGATTGGAGGAATAAGGAGGAATTAAAAATTCCTTGGATGATGGGATGCCTAGAGGAATGTGAGATTTTGAAAATCTCACATTCACCTAGGAAAAGAGCATTTAAGGAAGGTGGTTGGGTGGAGGAGACAAGGAGTTGACTTTATGGCTAATCATGATGATTAGCCACTAGAAACTCATTAGGAGAGGGATTAGAAGAATGGTTAGGTGGGATTAGGGTAGACGAGATTTGTAGGAGGATTTGACTAAGAGAGAGAATGAGTGGAGGGAATTAAAAATTAGAAGAGTAATGCTAAGTGAGTGTAGGGAGCTTCTAGAAGAATTCATTAGGTTAATGATGGATTGCGAAAAAGGTGATTTGAAGGAATCACCTAGATTAGTTAATTAATTGAAATTAATTAATTAAAAGGAGGAATTTGAGGAGACTTAATATTAAGGATTTTTTTTTAGAAGAATAAAGGTGGATCGATTTATTAAATAAATCAATCAACAAACTATAGTGACAACATTAATTATATTTAATTAATATTGAGGAGGAATAAGAATTGGCACAATTAATAAATTAATTATGTTAGGAACTTAAAATAATTAAAATAATTATTTTTAAGTGTCTACATTTTGCCCCTCTTTTACGCAACGGAAATTTTGGTGGTGGGTAAAAGATAGAAGAAAAAGAAATAGATGCCCTAGCGTAAAGTGTGGGAGGCGTATGCCCCCTCGAGAATTTTGTCGAAAAAAAAAATTGTAAAAAATTGACGAAAAATTCTTGAAATGAAGAAGGAAGAATTTGGGTGGAGATAAGTGAAAGAGAAAGATGGAGCAGATGTAGAAAAACTAGAAGAGGAAATAGAAGAAGAGAGACTGTGGAGGGAATAGGCCCTCAAGGGGGTCCATATAAGCCACAAAGGGCCCAATGAGGAGTCATTCTTACACACAAGCCTTGGAGCCAATCAGAGCCTAGAAGGAGAGAAGGAGAGATGGATCGCATTCCCACACATGAACATCACACTGAGAGGATCTGATGGTACAACAAACCCATAGGCTATGGATCACTGGTATGTAGGACTATCCTCCTTTGTGGATTTACAGGTTTAGGGTAGAATTAGGGCTTAGTTTAGGGCCAAAATTAGGCGAGGTGCATGTGTCAATCATCATTTCAGCGCGTGCACCTATGGGGTAGCGTGAGTGCTAGCGAGTAGCGCGAGCACTCACACGTAAAAGGTGGATAGAAAGGGTTTTTTTGGGGGAGGGAATTGGTGTTTAGCACGGGCACTTGTATTGAAGGATCTTTTAGGTAGGGGGTGGTATAGGCTAGGTTTTATGTTAACGCGTGCACCTGCCGAATGGCGTGAGCACAGAGTGAATCAGTGCGTGCACTGGGGAAAGAAGAAATTAGAAATGGGTTTAGAATTTTGGGATAGGTTGAGGGTATGGCTGCACCCAGAGGGTAGAATAGGACTTGAGGACAAGGAATAATGAATTGGATTATCGGATGTAGGCTGAGTTGGGGTCGTTGGCTTCAAGGGAGCATTGTCCCACTACCATGAGTTTATATCGATAGCTATGGTTGGATGAGTTAGACGTCTTAGTTGCTCTAGGGTTGCATTTTGTGGGCAAGTGGTCAAGGATACGAGCTCATAATACGATGATGACGGCTTTAGTTGAGAGGTGGGACAATAGGTATAACACCTTCCATCAACCTACTAGCAAGGCGATAGTGACTCTTCTGGATTTATGGAGGATCTTGAAGATCCCCATTCACAGTGTCATCCCAAAGTACCATTTGGATGCAACAGATTTTTATCTTCATGAGGTTTACGAATATGAGACCCTACCGATGCTAGACAAGAGTAGGATGCACTTGGGTAGGGTGATGGGTATTTGGCATATTCCTCATGTGGTACTGGTGATTTGTGGATTCTTGAGCGGACAGATTATACCAGATCTCGGAGGGCATGGATTTCATGTTGGGTGGAGTAGGTGTCTTTATTTCATGGTACATGATGGAGTGCAGTATGCATGGGGAGTCATGATGTTGGCTTAGTTATATCATGATATGCATCTATTGGTGTACAGGGAGTATGCTAGCTTGTCCGTGAGAGTGACACTTCTCCATATCTAGGCTTGGGAGCATATTGCGGTTACTCGGCCACTAGGTGTACAAGACAGGCGGGGTTGTCGGCCATATGTAGATAGGTACAGAAGGTTGATGCATTACACTCAAATAGGGTCTATATGGTTTTGGCACCAGATTCTTGATCAGCTTATGTAGTTTACATGGCGGCCATTTTTGGGTTGTGAGAGATGGAGGGGGGATTCATAGCTACACTGGGCTGGAGTGGAGATGTGGATGTTAGGCATATCGGTATACATTATGGAGTATTATGCACCCTATAGAGTAGCAACACAACTTGGGCAGGTTCAAGACATAGTGGGAGACATCCCATTATATCCCTGGATTACACGAGAGATGAGATCTTGGGGCCCGACAGCAAGTCCATTGGAGGGCAAGGTCAGTTTTTCAGACAGTGTCTCATTTGGTCTGGGATGAGCAGATGGGGCAAGGTGAGGATCTGGGGATGATAGAAGGATATAGGAGTTCATGGGAGGGGCACTTTCCAATACGTATTACCATTCTTGGGGTTTTGGAGGAAGATGAGCTACAGTTGGCAGTAGATCAGGTAGTCGGCAGGGAGGATGACGGACCAGGTGAGAGAAATATGGTTGGTGCAGGGCGTGGTGCTGGCAGACAGTAGAGGAGGGTTAGGGTTGTATGGAGGAAGGATCATAAGGAGGGAGAGGGAGAGGGAGGAGTAGTACCAGTTGAGGGAGGGGTTGATGGGGGAGAGGATGTTGTACCCATGGATATCCCTGAGGCACAGGTGGAGGGTAGGGTAGGAGTATCACAGGCTGATCTTGACAAAGTGCAGCATGAGAGAGGCATGACCTACGCGAGGATCCACTCCCTTGAGGATGAGATATAGATAGAGAGAGTTGGTATGGAGATCCTGGAGGTAGAGGTGGAGCGGCTGCAGCGGGAGATAGAAGATTTGATAAAGAGCTTCCATACAGCAAGGACAGAGGTGGATGCTCTGAGGGAGGAGAGGGAGGAGTCTAAGCAGATGTTAGAGGAAGCACGGATGGGGATGTCTATTGAGGCCTTACAGGATGTTCATCATTGGTAGGATGATGAGCTAGAGGAGCTATGGGGCTGAGTACAGAGGGCAAAGGTAGATGTGATATGACTGTAGGGGGAGAAGGATGCAGCCCGTCATATGTTGGTTTCTGCAGGGCTTGGGCAGATGTACTCTAATATGATGCAACAAAGGGATAAGGTGGAGAGGGAATTTCGAGAGTTAGGGTACGACAGAGGACTATACCATCGAGCTGTAGCTATAGTGTAGTGAGCAACCTTGTACACTGAGAGTGTGCGATCCCATAGGACATAGAGTCAGTGACCTACACAGAGCCAGCAAACGGGTGGATCGGTGGGTTTTAGGCCACCTAGAGGAGGGGGGGGAGGATTAGGTGGAGGAGGTCTAGAGGAGGGGGGTGGAGAGATAGGAGGGGAGAGCTAGCTCCATTTTGGCTTGTGTATCATATTTTGACCCTTCGGGGTGATCATTGTATTATGACAGACATATTCATCTTTTTCAGCTTATATGCATATATATGATTTGTGGTGGTGGATGATGTGTGTACTTTATTATGATGGAATTTGTTTATTATCTTGTGATGTGATGTATGGGTGGTGATTATGGATATTTTGTGCTGACCTATTTGTGATGTAGTGTGGATTCTTATATATGTATGCTTATGATATGTTGTTGACATGTTTATGGATGCAAGATGAGTGATCATGTTTTTGATGTGTATATATGTTGCATATGCAAATGTATGATGAATATGTAATGCAATAGTAGATGTAGATGTAAATGATCTATGATGAATGATTAATTAGCGTAGATGCAATCTATATGAGGAATGAATGTAATGTCATTTATACAAATATTGCAATATAAATCACCAATGCTATGGAAATGATGTGATCTAAATGAATGATGAAATGAATGAGTAATGTAATGTAACCTAAGTGGATGAATTAATGTCATCTATTATAAATGGATAATGACATATGCAATGAAATATAAGTGCAATCTATGTGGTAAATGTTTGTGAAAAGTGAGAATCTAAATGAGTAGTGTAATGAAATGAATAAGTAATGCAACCTAAATAAAATCTATATGAATAATGCTACATACGTGGATAAAGTGAATAAATAATGCAAAGAGGGAATATGTCGGTAGTAATACAATGATCTTAGATAGAAAATAGAAGAATATGGAATAGTAGGGGGGGAATTGAGGACTCCATGGGATTATTAGATTAGGACTTTATGGAATGATGGTGAGAGTTGTGCACAAAAATATGGAGAGCCAACCTAGTTTGATATTGCCCTGGGTAACCTTCACCACTGATTATAGGAATTAGGATGCCATGAGAAACCCAAGGCGTGGACTAACTCACAATCAAATGGGAATTCCTTACACACAGCTATACAAGTGTTGAGAAACACTAATACAAAGTTGTGGGTAAGTGCAAGGAAACCCTCAAACACACCAATACCTCTTGTACACAAGAAGGTAAGTGTTGATAAACACTAGTACTAGGTCGTCGGTTTATACAAGAGAGATCCAAAACATGTCATGCTACGAAAATATGCCCCAGTATGCAACTATTGTAAACATACCTGGATATGGAAAATTTGGGCAGTCGTAGATAGAAAATTCAAGATCTTTTTCTCATTTTTTTATGTTTTTTTCATGAATTTTTTATTTTTTTTATTTTTTTTATTTTTTTTGACAATTAATGACTTTCTGAGGACTAGGCATAGAATCTTTTTAGGTGCATGATATTCATTGGATCATCCAGAGGATCTTCTTCAGGAGTAGCCAACTAATAGGCCCCTGATCCATATTTTGTTGTGATTACATATGGTCCAAGACAATTAGGGTCGAACTTGCCTTTCTTTTCTCTTTCTTGAAGGTTTTTTTGATTCTCCATGAGGACAAGATCACCAATTTCAAATTTCTAGGTTCTGACCTTCTTGTGGTAACTCATGCATAGACGATTCTGATATACTCAGAGATGGTTCAAGGCCTTGAGGCACCTTTCAGCTAACATTTCTAGCTCTTGTAGTCAGGCAATTCTGTATTCGTCACACGTAATGCCAAGGTCCTGCACAGAGAATCAGTACCAAAGAAAACCAGAATACAAGAATAGAATGCAAAACAAAGTAATTTGCAAGTAAAAACACTGATTTTCACCTCTGTTTCTAGCCTTACATAGGCGCAAAATGTCTTGACACAGGCATAGAATGCCTTGACATAGGCGCAGAATGCCTTGACATAGGCGCAGAATGCCTTGACACATGCGCAGATCCCTTTGACACAGGTGCAGAATTCCTTGACACAGGCGCAGATCCCTCCTACACAGGCGCAGAAGTGCCTAGAAAGCCCTGAGTTGTCCTATTTCTTGAATTTTCACTTGCAAATCAGCTCAAAAGGCACTCAAAACAAGGTTAAATGGTTAGTTCACATAGGGTTCACCAAGAAATGTAGATAGGAATTTGGAAATCATCAAAGCAAGTAGGAATTTAGACTAGTTCAATCACGAAAACTAAATTGCAATGATAAGAAAATACTAATAACATTCAATAGAAAACATGAAGACAAGATATTCAAAATGAAATCAAAGCAAACCAAATGCAGATATCTCCTTCATAATTCTCCATTGTCCTTCTTTCTCCTTCAAATTTCTTTGTTTGTGGATCTCACCTACAAGTGCATAAGCATAATATGAAAGCAAGATTGACAAGACAACATAAGGATACTAGAAGCGTGATTGATTGATCAGGGGCCTTGATTGAAGAAATTCATCCAATTTATAGACAAGAAATAAATCCAAATATTTTACCAAATTCTTCATCAGATTCCAATGCTTTTGATGATGTTGATATGTTCCTTAAAGATCCTAAGTTGACAAAAAAGATGGATAAATTCTTGAACAAGGTCTTTAAGATGTTCTTAACAAAAGATAATTGATATAGGGTCGGTTTGATCATGATTTTGATTGACAAAGGACCAATGTTGATAAATGATTGAGATTGATTGACAAAAATCAATGACAAATTGACCAAGATTGACAAGGAGATCAAATTGATAGGCGCCAATTGACAAGGAACAATGACTAATTGATCCAAATTGACATGATTGAAAAGGACAAGGATCGATGACGAATCGATCACAAAATGACAAGATTGACAAGTTGGTAATTGCAAATGATTACTAACAAGCTAAAGATGATTGAAAGATTGACAAGAGGAAAAAACCCTAATTCTATTATCGATTAGGATTGAAGATGTCCAAAATGATGATAAATGAGCATGCACCATGATGCGACAAGATAACATCGACCAAAATCATGACTGAAGATTGCTATCGACAAGACCTAATTCGCAAGCGAGAAAAATGAGAAATGCAGAAGAAGGACTCGATGCTCGCAAATGATAAAGACCAAGTGCGCAACATAGAAGAAATGTTAATGTGATGCAAGAACCCTAAAATAAGGCAATGCGCAAATGTTAAGGTATGACTCCACAAGAGTTGACCATTTTTAGATGTCTACATTTTGCCCCTCTTTGAGACAATGCGATTTTAAGCGTTGTTTCAAAGAACAATATTGAAAATGCCCTAGACAATAACAATAACATATGCATGCCCCCTCAAGGAATTGGCCGGAAAAATATAGAAAAGAGGCCAAGTGATCGATAAGAATGATAAAAGACAATAGGTTCGAACGGATTGCCAAGACTGACGGAAGAAATGTTAGTAAGCAGAAATTAGACAGAGGACAGTTAGATATGAAGGAAAACTTGCTTTCACAAATGCACATAAGTAGGTGAGAACCTTTATTTAATGTAGCAAAGCAGATGCGGAGCATCATGGCATTAAAGGCCAGAGCTATAACGCAACCCCTTTTGCAAAAGACAGACACATCGCACACAAGGAATGAGTGAAGCATCCTAGGGTGCATACATCAAGGGTCGAGGTATGTGCGGAGTTCACAAAGTGAACGTACTTATCATAGAGACCAAATCATATAGTTGCCCCAGTTTGTGACAAACATTCCATAAACAACAAACACAAAAAAAAAAGGAAAGGGACCATGAACCATCCCAATCACTCTAAATCACTCAGTGACATCATCGAGCAACATAGGAACATGATCAAAGCCAAAGATAAATCAGTAAAAAGATAAGATCCACAAATTCAACCAAGTCAAATAGACAAACTGATCATCATTGTCAAAAGTGGAAAATAAGAATGATCATGATGTCTGGTTCCAGGGAATGCGGTACCCTGTCTAAGATAGGACACAGTCTAGTTTCAAGTATACCACACCCTGTATAAGACCCATGATAATATTGACAAGGACCAATGGTAATGTTGATACTATTTGGATTGATGTGACAACTGTGATCAGGTTGAATACTTGCTTGGTCAAACAGTTCATCTGTTATGGCATGATTTCATTAAAGCATAGTGTTTGATTGAGTGTCGTTGGATGTATGCTCATCGATCTGTCTATGCACAAAGGGGACCATTTATTGACAAAATGCAAAATGCCAAAGAAATTGTTTTTGGATTTTGATTTTTTTCACTTTGTAGGAATTTCGAGTTTTTACAATTTTTTTGTTCATTTTTTCAGGACTTTATTTGACTTTTTAGGGATTTTTTTCAGGACATTACTTGATTTTTAGGGATTTTTTCAGGACATTATTCAATTTTTTGATTTTTTTTCAGGACATTTTTCAATTTTTTGGATTTTTTTTCAGGACATTTTGCAAGTTGAAAGCTCCAGTAATTGATCATGACAAGGGGCGCACACCCAATGAACATTTGAAAAATATATACAGTGACCAGGATCGAAACATATGCACAAGGACTGGAAACCTAAGTATGCAAGACAATGATGTTGACCACGCACAGGCCTGGAACAGAACATTGGGTCAGGACAAGGATAAGCGTGATAAAGCTATAGGGTCATGATAGATGACGGAGCAATAATATTTTACACATGGCACCTGTTTGCCAAGTTTTCACTAGAGAGCGAATTATTTTTCTTTACTTTTTTTTTGTTCTTTTCAATTTTTCACTTTTTTATTTGATTTTTCAATTTTTCACTTTTTTATTTGATTTTTCAATTTTTCACTTTTTTATTTGATTTTTCAATTTTTCACTTTTTTTTGTATTTTGTTGGACTTTATTGATTTTTTCACATTTTTTCAGGATCATATTTGAAGAACTACTGACAAAAAAACTATGCCCAGTACTTGCGAAGGTGCATGCTATTTACAGGATCGGACAAAGGTTCACCTTCTGGGGTTGCAAGCTGATATGCCCCCGAGCCATAGGCTGCACTAACTATGAAAGGCCCAACCCAATTAGGTTCAAACTTTCCTTTGAAGATGTCGGTAGATTGTGCATTCTTGGGGTTTGCCTTTAAAACTAGATCTCCCACTTCAAAGTGTTTCCCTTTGACCTTCTTATTATAAGAGCGACGGAGACAGTTTTGATATGCTTGCAAATGTGTCAGGGCTGTCTGATGTTTCTTATCTAACATCTCAAGCTGATGCAACCAAGAGACTCTGTGTGTCTCATCATCAATCAAATGTTGCAGGGAAACACGCAAAGAGGGAGTTTCCACTTCCAAAGGTAAAATGGCTTCCGCACCATACACCAAAGAAAAAGGTGTTGCGCCAGTAGGTGTGCGGATGGAAGTGCGATAAGCCCATAGTTTGGATTCAACTGTACATGCCAATCTTGACCAGTGTCATTGACAACCTTTTTCAGGATCTTGATAATGGTTTCATTTGATGCTTCAGCTTGACCATTACCCTATGGATAGTAAGGGCTGGAGAAATGGTGTTGGATGTAAAACTTTTCACAGAGTTCCTTGACATCTTTTTTCTTGAACAGACGGCCATTATCTGTGACTATTGCAAGGGGAACCCCATATCTGCATATGATATAATTCAATAGGAATTTTGAAATTTGCACATCGGTGATGTAGGTCATAAGAATAGCCTTGATCCATTTTGTAAAGTACTTTGTGGCTGTAATGAGAAACTTGTGTCCATTTGCAGATGTCGGGTGAATCTTGCCAATAAGATCTAATCCCCATTGAGAAAAGGGCCATGGAGATATGATAGAATGAAGCTCTTGGGCTGGCACATGAATGTAATTTCCATGGATTTGGCATTTGTAGCATTTCTTGAAAAAATCACGAACATCCTTTTCCATAGTGGGCCCATAGTACCTAGCACAAACCAACTTTTTAGCTAGACTCGAACCATTGAAATGGCCCCCACATATACCATCATGAACCTCGTGTAAAGTTGTTTATGCTTCGTCAGAATCCAAACACCTGAGGAGGGTGTGGTCAAAGGAACGATAGTAAAGGGTGTTGGCGATGATGACATATTTGGCTGTCTGGTGGATGAAGGCTCGACGTTGGTTAGAGGAAAGGTTAGGTGGTAGGGTTTGGGATTTCAAATATTGATAGATGTCATTGTACCATGGGGAATTAGGACCAACAAGAACACACATCACATCTGTTGTCGAAATTTCAAAAAAAGGGACAAGCAACTGTTCGACCAAAAATTCACATATGTCCATATTGTGGGGCATATTTAACATGGAAGCAATAGTGGCCATCGCATCTGCCAACTTGTTTTGAATTCTTGGAACTTGACTGAAATGGATAGCCGTAAATTTTGTCTTGAAGAAATCTACCATATGCTTGTAGGGAATAAGCTTTTCATCTTTTGTTTCATAGTCATCATTCACTTGGCGGATGACTAACTGAGAATCTCCATAGACTTGTAAATGTGTGATGTTCCAATGGACCGCTACTCGGAGTCCTATGACTAGAGCTTCATATTTGGCAATGTTATTGGTACAATGGAAAGTTATTCTCTAGGATTTGGGAACAGCATCACCTTGAGGGGTGACAAACAATATACCTACTCCGGACCCAAATTTGGTATGGGATCCATCAAAATATAATTTCCATTCATTAGAAGATGTGAGAGCAAAGACTGATTCATTTGGAAAATCTGTCAACATGGGATGATCATCATAAATAGGAGCCTCGACAAGTTGATCCGCTATGATATGTCCTTTTATTGCCTTTAGCTCAATGTACTCAATATCAAACTCACTGAGGATCATAACCCACTTTGCTAGGCAACTTGTCAAAGCTGCCCTGCTAAGCAAGTATTTCAAGGGATCAATTTTTGCAACTAACAATGTCTGATGATTTAACATATAGTGTCTAAGCTTCTATGTTGCAAAGACCACTGCTAAACATGCCCGTTCAATAGTTGAATAATTCAGCTCATAGCCCACTAGTGTCTGACTGATATAATAAATAGCCTACTCTTTGCCTTTCTCATCCTGTTGGGCTAAGAGAACTCCCAGTGTCATTTCAGTTGTAGAAATATACAATATAAATGGCTTCCCTTCTATAGGAGGCATTACAATAGGTGGCGACTGCAAATAATCCTTAAGAGTTTGAAATGCTAATTGACATTGCTCAATCTATTTAAAAGCAACTCCTTTATGCATTAAATGCTGGAAGGGATGACATTTGTCTACCAATTGAGCTATAAACTGACAGATTGACTGTAGCTTTCCTTGTAGACTTCTTAGTTGACGGAGATTGGAAGGAGGAGGCATATCCATTATTGCTTTAACCTTGGCAGGGTCGACTTCGATGCCTCTGTGAGAAATAATGTACCCTAATAATTTGTCGGCTGTGACACCAAAGACACACTTCTTTGGATTGAGTCTGAGCTTGTAGGTTTCCATTCGGTCAAAGATTGGGCCAAGGATGGCTAAATGACTATCTCTTGTGACAGATTTGCATAATAGGTCATCAACATAGTCTTCCATCAAAGTATGCATAAAATCATGGAAAATTGTCATCATAGCTCTTTGATATGTTGCACCAACATTTTTAAGACCAAAGGGTATCACATTCTAGTAGTAGACACCCCAAGCACATGTGAATGCAGTCTTATGTTGATCTTTAGGAGCAATGCGAATTTGGTTATATCCGGAGAAACCATCCATCAATGATAGCATCTCATATCCAGCAGTCATGTCAACTATGATGTCTATATTTAGCAGTGGAAAGTCATCTTTAGGGCATGCTTTATTGAGATCCCTAAAGTCCGTACAGATTCTGATGCCCCCAGTTACTTTGCTAACTAGTACCAAATTTGAAATCCAGTTCTGCATAATCAATGGGTCTGATAAAGCCCACATCTAATAATTTTTTTAGTTCTACCTTGACCAAGAGAGCCACCTGGGGATGCATCTTTCTGAGTTTCTATTTGATAGGCTTGGCATTTGATTTTAATGGCAAGTGATGAAGGACTAATTCTGGATCAAGGCTGGGCATATCTGCATAGGACCATGCAAAACTGATCTTTTTCTCAAGAAAGAAATTGACAAAATCTATCTTTTCCTGTTCTGATAGAGAAGCAGTGAAATGAATGACCTTAGGGTTGTCAGGTGTACCCAAATTTATTTCTTCGATCATTTCCACAAGCAATGTTGATTTATCCTGACTTGATAGGGGTATGTCCAATCTTCCACCTTTGGGCGCCTTAGTGAGGTTTTCACCCGCAGGTACGTCTTTTATTTTTACTTTTTCATGGTTAGAGAGTGCCTTACGGTTTTCACTCAAAGACCTATTATTTTGATTTTTTACTTTTTCTTTTTCATTCTTATGACTAGAAGATGGAGTTGACTCCCCAAAATATGTTGTGGAATCTAGATCAATAGCAAACCCTGCCTTATGATCACCTTGTGGTATGCCTTCTCGTAGTCCCAAGAATTCGGCAATTGCTTCGTCATTTTGAAAATAATCTAATGTGAGTGGTTCTTGTTGATCATGTTGGATAAGCTGAGGATAGACAAGAGGCATGTCATCATCGGTTGTAAGGAGAGAGAGGGCTGAGATGGTAAAAATGTAAACATCCGTGGTATCACTGTCTAAACTACTAGTATCTGATTCGGAGCTTGGGTCCCAGAATGACTCTTTCCAAGCATTAGGACAAGTTTTGGAAGGGGGAGTTATTTCATGTTTGTCTTCCACTGGTAAATCATCGGGGCCAAGGAAAATATTGTCAAGGGCATAGGAGCTAGAAGAAAAGGAACTCCACTCCCATTCATTGGAATTAGTTTCGGGTCGGGTATCCTCAAGTGTTGTTTCATCATCAGAGTCATGCCCCTTTCCACATGTAGTCACTTTGGTAGATGAGGGTCCAATTCGCAATGGTAAAAAACCTAACCCTAAAGTTGGAGGTCACATCTTAGGTATAATAGGTTCTAGCCTTCCTTTCTTGTCAGGGCCCAAGCCACTGCAGCCATCATATCCCTTTTTCTATAGCATAGTAAACCCTTTTCCGTACTGCTCCACTGGCAACCTAACAGGTGGTGTCTCAGTTGGATCCTTATAAAGCCAATCTATGACATCATCATCCAAAGTTTCTTTGTCAAGTTCACCCCATCTTGTAAATGTAGTGGGGGGCTGATATTGAATGACTATCTTAGGTTCCTTTTGCAACAAATGTGGTTTGCCATGTGATTTTGGAGATATTGGTAAATTCCCAATGAGGAATGTTTGGGCCATTGAATACTCTCCGCATCCTTGGTCCTGTATCTTCAATTTTCCTTTGACAGCATCTAACAATTCATTAGGATCCACATAATTATGAGTGGGCCTCTCTATTGACTGGGACTTGTTGCTTCGGGGAATCTTTTAGATTAGCACAAAATTGAAATGGATTAGGATCTCCTGGAATTGTTATCTCGGTCCCATTGTAAGGATATTTTAAACACTGATGATAAGTAAATGGAACTGCTTTCATTGCGTGGATCCACAGACGGCCAAGAATCATATTATAAGGGAGATCAAGGTCTAGGACTTGTAGGAAGGTGTTTTCTGTCACTGGACCGACTCTGATAGGCAATGAAATTATCCCTTTAGATGGGCACTCAACATCATCATATGCTTTGATTGTTATCCTTCTAGAAGAATCAATGTCATTTTTTGTATAACCAAGACCAATGACCACTCTCAAGGTACAGATGTTAAGACCCACTCCACCATATATCAAGACTTGTCAGATTTTGCAATTATGGACAAAGACTTTGAGATGTAATGGATCATTATGAGGGAGCTTATCAGGAGAAATATCATTATCAGAAAAGGCGACGTGTTGGGAAACAGCTAGATGTCCAATTCAGGCTTGAAACTAGTCAACATCAATGTCTGTCAGGACAGTAGACTCAATTAAAGCTTTATCTAGGACTGCGCAATGCATAGGGGACATTTTCAACAACTCAAGAATTGATATTTGTGCAGGTGTCTTTCCCAGATGATCTAGGAGATTATACTGACTCGCAGGAGTTGATTTGGGAGGAACTGGAGGAGCTCCTTTCAAGACTATTTTGGATCGACGAGTGGTGACTGCGCAAGAAGGATCTTGTCCCTTTATTCTTAGGGTGGAAACATATTCATTTGAGGCTCAAAAACAATTGATGACATTGTTATAACTAGTATTTGCATAATTTGTTGTTTGGGTAGAGTTTGAAGAAGATGCTTTACCCTTGTCATGATCAAGCAAAGGAGTTTTGAAAATTGTATGATCAGTATTAGAGGTCGCGTTGGGCGGGTCTACCTCAATTACTTCTTGATCTACCAAGTCTTGAATCATATGTTTCAATTGAAAACATGATGCAATTTTATGTCCTTTTGACCGATGGTATTCACAATATGCATTATCATTCCACCAATGCGGCTTTACCAATGGTTCTGCCTTGATATCTGGTAACTTGATAAACTTTGCTTGTATTAATTGTTTCATTACTGACTCAATAGGCTCTCCCAATGGCATAAATTGTCGAGGAGGTCCATCCCTTGATCAGAAAGGTTTTCGTTTCTGATTTTGTTGCTAACCTTGTTGTTGATTATATTGTTGAGTGTATTGTTGAGTATGTTGTTGGTATTGCGGCAGTTGAGTAACATTGCTTGCTGGTGTTTGATTTTGTTCCATAGTTGACATATTAGGAGCACTCAATTTCTTGATTGTGAAGGGGGGTTGATTTGCATTCACTGCTCTTGCGTCAACAACTCCATCATTAGTGACATTCTTGTTTTTGTACCAAAATCTATTTTTGTCCCCTGAATTGTTTGTGTTGTCACTATCTTTGTTGAGCTTAATGATTCCCTTAGCTACAAGAGTAGTTTCAATGTTCATCCCTTTCTTAATGAGTTTCTCAATGGTACTGGGACTTTTCAATTTGAGTTCATACATCATTTCTGGGACCAAATTTTGAATAAATAAGTTCATTTGTTGTTCTTCAGGTATATCTAGGGAAGAACGACTATACAAGCTTCATCATCGTTGCAAGAAAGTCACTAATGGTTCACCTTGCTTTTTCTTGGTGTTGCATAAATTTGACATGGTCACTTCACTGTCAATGTTGAATGCGAAGTGAGATATAAACTTTTGAGCCAATTCCAACCAAGTCTTTATATTCCCTGGCAAATGCAAATACCAATCCATGGCTTGTCCTGTGAGACTTCGTGTGAACAAGTGCATTAAATATGTTTCCTCATAACTCACTTCAGTACATGCTGTGAAAAAAGCTCGAATGTGGTCTTTTGGATTGTCGTTCCCTTTATATTTTTCAAATTAGGTGCCTCAAAATGCTTAGGGAAGGGAGGCATGTACAAGCTCTTGTCAAATGGATTAGGACATAAATCTTGATCTATGTACAATTTCTTTGTTCCTTTGGTTTCCAATGTGTCGACTTGTCGTTGCAACTTCTCAAGCTGTTGCACAATTGTGTCAGATTTTGGAGGTTCATCATTGATCCTGGTGGGTAATCTTTGTCGATACATCATGTTTCCCTTCGGATGTTGATGCTCAGATATTGCTATCTTTGGTGTCTCCGGCATATAATGTTCTTGGTACAGCTCTTGTTGCGGTGGTTGTGCCATGCCTTGATATTGACCTTGTTGTTGTGCTTCTTGTGGTGGAATCATTGTTTGTAGCCTAGGTTGATATTACAATTGAGGATGTTGTTGATATTGCACAGACATCATTTGTGGTTGTGAAGTATGATAACTTGTTTGTCTTGGCACATATGGAGGCACATGTTGTTGTTGATGTTGATGAATCAGAATTTGTTGACTTTGTGCCAATTGTTGTTGTCTTGATGTAAATCCCATCATTTGCAAAAAACTTTGTTTGGGAGGTTTTTGTTGTTTCTCCTTGACATGGGGTATGGCACTCACATTTGCGTGTTGTGTTGTTTGTCCAATCCACTGTGGTGGTTGCAAGTTTGAAGTAACTTGTAATGGTACAGAAGATGGTGCAACATGTTGTTGAATGTGATATTGTTGTTGTTGTGCATTGCTTGTTTGAGCATTTGATTGTGCCTTTTGTGTATTTCTCAATTGTTGCAACATTTGTTGTTGGTGAACATCACTATTTGTGGCCTTTTGTGTTGCCACTATCAAAAGATCTATCACAATATTTTGCATAACAGGTACTTGAGTATTTGGCAAATATATTGAACTTAATGGGACAAAGGAACTTTTCTGCATTGTGGAATTGTTTTGGACATTGGTAAGATCAGGAATTCCAGTCATAAAGCTTTCTTGCATCTTAGATTTTGATCCAATTTTATGCATGCGAGGAACCATTTCTTGTTGAGGGACGGTTGTCAATATTTGTGTGGCCTTCATGTGATCTTGTGTAAAAGGTGTTGTATTAAATAATGGATTATTTATTGTTTCAAATGGTGACTTTTGTGGAATAGTCACTGTCAACGTTTTTGAAGCATGTTTACTCATCAAGGTGTGTTGATTTTCTTGTTGCACATTTTCTTCGTTTGGATGTGGAGAGAAACTTAACAGCTCACCGCATTGTTGTTTTTGCACATTGATTTGCTCACTTGAGGAGGTCACATAACTCATCATGTCAAGATATTTCTGTGGGAACATCTTAAAGACCTTGTTCAAGAATTTATCCATCTTTTTTGTCAACTTAGGATCTTTAAGGAACATATCAACATCATCGAAAGCATCAGAATCTGATGAAGAATCTGGTAAAATATTTGGATTTATTTCTTGTTGAATGCCTTGATCTGAACCAAATCCTTGTGAAAGAGTTTGTTCCTCATGTAATGTTTGAATTTCATGTTGCAGGTTCGGTTGATTCCAATCAAAAGGTGCATTTCCTCTTGGTGTTGGTGGAACACTCCCATATCCCTGTTTCATGGGTACAAACACTAGCTCATATAATGGAGGTGGTCCAAGTTGAACCATTCCATATGGTGGTAATGATGTGTTCGATAAATCTTGAATTTGTAATGATTGACTGGGTTGCAATTGTGAGTTTGATATGTTGTCAATGGGTTGATATGTTGGTTCGCCCATCTTCTTAGATTTTGACCTTGTTTCAATAGGCATGTCACTATGCAAATGGAATTTTTAAGGGATTATGTATGATATGCAACTAAATGCAAACTAAATAGATGAAAATGCAATCTATGGCAAGAATGCAACCTATGTTTTTGTTGTTTTTTCAAGATTTTGACAAACTCATGAATGCAATTCTAAGAATGAGACCCTTAGGAAATTGAAATGATCTAGACCTCAAAGGACAAAAGGACCAAGTGACAAAAGGACAAAATGACAATGTCTCCCCTATATGCTTGGATACTAAGCTAGGTTTGACCAAATGACATGGATGACAAAAAGACAAAAGTTTGATAATGTCTAGACTTCCTAACAATGACTTAGGGTTTATTCAAAGATTTGGATTACTCAAGTATGACAAACCAAATTTTTGACACTATATGCAAAGGGACAATTACTATGCCAATGACCCTAATATGATATGATAATGACCTAAGCTTAATGAAGAGACCTAGGGTATGCAAATGTGACCTAATGTTATGAGGACAAGGATGCAAATGCAAATGTATGACAATGTCAACCTAAGGCAAAACCTAAGGTTGAATTATGAAATGGTATTACTCTAATGCAAGATGACACATGCAAATGGATGACCCTTATTGATATGCAAAGGAGTTTGACCTAGGTGAAACCTAACCTTGGTAGTTGACAATGAATTTGCAAAATCCAAACCTAGGATGAACCTAAATCTAAGTGACATGAATTTTGAGACAAGATTTTGAAAAATGTTTGACAACCATATTTGAAGGTGTTTTGAACTTTGTTGAATGAAATACTCTTGTGTTTAACCTTGTTTTGAATCAATTTGTCTTGTTTTTGAAATGAGACACAACTCAACTTTTGACAAGAAAAGAAAACAAGATATTTTAACTTAGACTCAAGACAATCATGCTCATTCACACATTTCTTATGGTAGGTAAGGACAGTAGGTACTTGAGAGGTAGACTCGTTATGAGATTCAAGGAGAATACATAGATGCTTGACCCCATGGGCTCCCCTCCACGGCACTCACTTCTCAGGGCAGCCAAACATCAGTCCCCATGGAAATCTCCCCATGGCAAACTTAGTATCTCTTCCAAGTATCTGAACTCCTCCTTCTCAAGCAACTAGAAGGATTTTTGGCCTCTAAATACAAGGTGTTTAATAAGGATTTCTATTAAGTGCTACTCCTTGGTGTCACGCAAGCATGATTAAGACATAGGCCCACCAAGATACCAAACAAATGTAGTCGTGCAAGCATGATTTAGACCGTGAGGCCCTACTTAGATGTTGATATGAGAAAGAGTCCAAGGGTCATCACTTCCCAAGTAACTACAATTCCCACGTAACCCTTCCTTCAAAGCTTTCGCCCATCAAGTATTTATTTATAGTGAGTTAGAATGCCAAGGTACTCTAGCTATGCTCACTTTGGGTCGTTCCCTTCTCACGATTGTCACTTGCTTGCAAAAGAAAGCAAACGGTCAGGAAGGCAGGCCCTCTAAAGGTAACAAACAATCCAAAACATGAGAATGGTATCGAAGATCTAGATTTCTGATCACCCTAAGAAGGATGAGAGCATACTCTCCTACTCCAATGTCAAACTCAACAAGCAAAGTGAACACATGTTCATTCCATCCTACTTAGCAAACATACTAGGTGCCTAATCATGAATCACAAACACAAAGTTTGGTTGGAATATAAGGCAACCTGCAAAATCACTAAGTTAGAAGTTTGATTTGTTTGGTCTTTGACTAGCAAACCTGCATAAGATTTGTTAGTAGTTTCATTCTTAGTCTTTGTCACACGTAATGCCAAGGTGCTGCACAGAGAATCAATACCAAAGAAAAATAGAATACAAGAATAGAATGCAAAACAAAGTAATTTGCAAGTAAAAACATTGATTTTCACCTCTATTTCTGGCCTTACATAGGCGCAAAATGTCTTGACATAGGTGTAGAATGCCTTGACACAGGCACAAAATGCCTTGACACATGCACAGATCCCTTTGACACAGGTGCAGAATTCCTTGACACAGGCGTAGATCCCTCCTACACAGGCGCAAAAGTGCCCAGAAAGCCCTGAGTTGTCCTGTTTCTTGGGTTTTCACCTGCAAATCAGCTCAAAAGGCACTCAAAACAAGGTTAAATGGTTAGTTCACATCGGGTTCACCAAGAAATGTAGATAGGAATTTGGAAATCATCAAAGCAAGTAGGAATTTAGACTAGTTCAATCATGAAAACTAAATTGCAATGATAAGAAAATACTAATAACATTCAATAGAAAACATGAAGACAAGATATTCAAAATGAAATGAAAGCAAACCAAATGCAGATATCTCCTTCATAATTCTCCATTGTCCTTCTTTCTCCTTCAAATTGCTTTCTTTGTGGATCTCACCTACAAGTGCATAAGCATAATATGAAAGCAAGATTGACAAGACAGCATAAGGATACTAGAAGCGTGATTGATTGATCAGGGGCCTTGATTGAAGAAATTCATCCAATTTATAAACAAATTGGAGAGATGACAAGATTAGCATGAAGAGATTTGAAAGGAAATTTCAAATCAAGAATGACAAATATGAAAAATTATGACAAGATTGACACTTTCTATGCAAGATTGACTGATTGACAAATTATGACAAAATTGACAAGATTGCTATGTCAAAATTGATTGATTGAGAAATTATGACAAATTATGACAAGATTGCTATGTCATTCCCATGAAATTAGGAGAAATATTAGAAAAATAGGAGAAAATAGAAAATTAGATGAATTAGAAATTAGGAAATTAGAAATTGATGGAATTTAGGAAATTAGGAATTAGGAGAAATTAGTAAATTGGAAAATTAGGTAAATTAATTAATAATTTTTCATTCATTAATTCATTCACAAAAAGAGGGAGGAATTAATTAGCCAATTAAATAAATATTTAATTGTGACAAGAAGACTTAGGATAAATAAATAAATTATTTAACCTAGAGGGAAAATGACAAACAAGATTAAATGAATAAATCATAAAACCTTAGAAGATAAATTAGAAATGCAAGGACGACAATTAGGTCTTGACAAAAGATAATTGATGTAGGGTCGGTTTGATCATGATTTTGATTGACAAAGGACCAATGTTGATAAATGATTGAGATTGATTGACAAAAATCAATGACAAATTGACCAAGATTGACAAGGAGATCAAATTGATAGGCTCCAATTGACAAGGAACAATGACTAATTGATCCAAATTGACATGATTGAAAAGGACAAGGATCGATGACGAATCGATCGCAAAATGACAAGATTGACAAGTTGATAATCACAAATGATTACTAACAAGCTAAAGATGATTGAAAGATTGACAAGAGGACAAAACCCTAATTCTATCATCGATTAGGATTGATGATGTCCAAAATGATGATAAATGAGCACACACCATGATGCGACAGGATAAAATCGACAAAAATCATGACTAAAGATTGCTATCGACAAGACCTAATTCGAAAGCGAGAAAAATGAGGAATGCAGAAGAAGGACTCGATGCTCGCAAATGATAAAGACCAAGTGCACAACATAGAAGAAATGTTAATGCGACGCAAGAACCCTAAAATAAGGCAATGCGCAAATGTTAAAGTATGACTCCACAAGCATTGACCATTTTTAGATGTCTACAATATGCATCTACTTCCATTTTAGGCAAGTAATATCCTGTTCTTAAAAGCTTTTTATCCAAGGTGAGCCCACTTAAGTGTGCCCCACAGATGCCTTCATGCACTTCACGTAGTGCCCATTCCACCTCTTTTTTATCTAAACACCTTAGGAGGGAACCATCAAAATGCCTTCTGAATAGGGTGTCTCCAAGGATGGTGTAATGAGCACATCAACAGATGAAGGTTTGTTGTTGGGTTTTGGTAAGGTGTGGGGGAATGGTGTTGTCTTTTAGGAAAGTGAAGGTTTCTTGGTACCAGGGGGACTCGAGACCAATGAATACACACACCATTTTAGACTCTGGTAGATCGTATGCCAGTATGAATAGTTGCTCGACCAAGAACTCACAATTCTAACTATATGCTGGCATTTGAAGGAGGGAGCCAATGGTGGCCATTGCATCTGTAGCCCTATTGTTTGTTCATGGGACTTGATCAAACTTGATCATTGTGAAGTGTTGCTTAAGATCTTCAACCATGCTACAATAGGGGAGAAGCTTGTCATCTTTTGTTTGGTATTCATCGTTGACCTGTTTTATGACAAGTTGGGAATCACCATAGACTTGTAATTCCCTTATCTTCCTCTAGATAGCCAAGCATAATCCTGTAATGAGTGCCTCATATTCTGCGATGTTGTTGGTACATGCAAAAGGTATCTTGTATGACTTTGGGATGCAATCTCCTTGAGGTGTGATCAGTAGTATTCCTGCCCCCGATCCATTTTGGGTGCAAGAGCCATCAAAGTATAACTGCCATGTGGAGGATGTGGTGACAGTCATACTGAATTCATCTAGTAGTTCTGTAAGAATAGGATGGTCACCTCGAAGTGGAGCATCAGCTAGCTCGTCTACGATGACTTGTCCCTTGATTGCTTTTCTGTCTACATATTCAATATCAAACTCACGTAACAGCATGACCCATTTAGCAATTCTACCAGTGAGGGCAACTTTTGACAAGAGATATTTAAGAGGGTCAATCTTAGCAATCAGTTTTGTTTTGTTGTTCAACATATAGTGTCATAGTTTCTGTGTACTAAACATCAATGTTAGGCATGCTCTTTCAATGGGGGTATAATTGAGTTCATACCACACTATTGTCTGACTGATGTAATATATGGCATGTTCCTTCCCTTGATCATCTATTTGTGCCAATAATGCCCCCAATGCCACTATAGTAGCACATATGTACAAAATAAGAGGCTTTCTAGGAGTAGGAGGCATAAGCACTAGAGGCGACACCAAATATTCTTTGAGTTTTTCAAAGGCCTTTTGACACAAGCGGCCCCATTTGAATTATGTGTCTTTGCGCAATAGGTGTGCAAATGGATGGCATTTATCTGCAAGTTGTGAAATAAAATTTCAAACAGATTGGAGTTTCCCCTGAAGGCTGTGCAGTTGTCTGAGAGTCTTCGGTGGAGACATTTCCATGTTAGATTTCACCTTTGCAGGATCGACCTTGATGCCTCTACGAGAAACAATGAAACCTAGTAGTTTTCTCGATGTGACACCAAAAACACACTTCTTAGGATTGAGGCGTAGTTTGTATTTTTCCAATCTTTCAAATATCTACTTTAAGATTGGGATGTGCTCCTGTCTTGTCTTTGATTTGCCTAGCAGATCGTCCACATAGTCCTCCATAATTTTATGCAAGAGCTCATGAAAAATTGTTGTCATGGCATTCAGATATGTGGCTCCAGCATTTTTTAGGCCAAAAGGCATGACCCGGTAACAAAAAGTCCCCCATGGTATTGTGAATGTAGTCTTATGTTGATCTTCATCTACAATCCTGATTTGATTATATCCATAAGTGATAGCATCTCATGTCCTGTTGTAAGGTCCACAATCATATCTATGTTGGGGAGTGGGAAATTATCTTTAGGAAAAGCCTTGTTTAGATCTCGGAAATCAATACAGATGTGGATGCCCCCAGTAGGTTTTTTGATAGGTACAATGTTGGATACCCATTCAACATAGTCTATTGGTTTGATGAATTTTGCGTCCAACATCTTTTGGAGTTCTGCCTTGACCAGGAGTGCAATATGTGGCTGCATTTTGTGCAACTTCTATTTTACAGGTTTTGCATCTGGGTGGACAGCAAGATTATGAACCACCAAGTCAGGATCTAGACCTGGCATCTCAGCATAGGACCATGCAAAATTGATTTTTGTCTCTATGAGGAAATTGATGAAGTCTTGTTTCTCTTGCTCTGTGAGGGACTTGGCAATGAGCATGTTTTTTGGAATGTCTTCGGTGCCCATATTGATACTGTTTGTTTCCTCTATTAACAAATTTTACCTATCTTGTGGAAGGTAACCAATGTTATGGAGGTCAAGTCCCTCATCCTTGAGTGCCTTTTCCAAGTTTTCACTTTTGGATATGCCCTTTGTTTTTTATTTTTGCTCATCCAAAGGTGCCTCAGAGAGGTTTTCACCTAGGGAATCATTTTTTTCTTTTTATTATCTTTTTTGTGGCTAAGGGCATTGATCTGACTACCAAAGTATCCCTTTTCATGTAGTTGAATACTGTGTACTCTGTTGCAGTCTTCCAAATTTCACATAGTCAGGAGAGTAATGAGAGAATTATCATCGGCACAAATATCTAAAGTGGGTTTGTCTCGTTGGCCCCAATCTATGAGTTCAGGATGGACAAGATGCAGCTCGTGTGAAATGGGAGGGGTTATGGGGGTGATGGTGTGTTGGCATTTTTTATGTTTATGTTGTGATTTTCATTGATGGACACACACTTGTATTGAGATCCCCTTTATATGTATGAGCTCATGGTCAACCGGTATTTGTTCCAACCAGTATGTTGTACTCTAGTCTTTAGACTAGTAGTGATTTTGCAGAATGTGTTTTCCTAGTCTGAAGTGGCATGTCGACCCCAAGCGGTACGAGGAAGCAAAGTGGCACAACACATTCTTACCAGTCTTCATTTTTGTCAAACCGGCAACCGGCATTTTTGTCAAACTGGCAACCAACATTTTTGTATGAACCGGTAACACTCTGTGATGAGTTACCAACCGGCATTTTGTGATGAGTTACAAATCCACCAATTGTTTGACGGTGCTGACACATTGATGATGATTCTTGTGTCGTGTTACTGAGTATGTCTAGATTCACTGAACCTAGGAAATTGTAATGTAATCCTATTGGACCGACATGAAATCAGATTCCTTTAAAAGGACATCATGTCTAGGGTTTTAAAAGTTGTTGAAAGAGTTGCGAATAGGGTTTATGTTGAGCTAGGGTTTAAGGTGAAAGAGTAGAGTGATCTTATGAGAGAAGATCGAGTTGTAACTAAGAGTGAGATAGAGAAGACTAAAGTAATGTTGGAATGCATTAGCTATGAGCATACTGGATCTAACCAAGTAGTTTGTGCTACTAGAAAGATCAAATACTTGTTGATTACTCACATCTTTGACAAGTTTGTAGCCCTTAACTAGGTAGGCCTCAAAGCCTTTGTAAAATCCTCTAACAAGGTGGTTCACACATGTGAATCTAAAATCCTCTAACAAGGTAGTCTTTAATCGGACTTATCTCCTAACAGAGATTGAGATTCTTAACAGGATCTGTTCTGGTGAAGAACATTCTAAGACCTTAACTGATCTGACCTTAACCAGTCTAGTTTCTATTCTACAGATAGTGACTTGTGAGTTCCATTTCACCGTGGTTTTTCCCAGTTGGGTTTCCACGTCAAATATCTTGTGTTATGGTTGTATTGCTTTTGTGGGTGAATGGTTTATTCGCATTTTGGTTTGTATGTGTGATAACCGGTTTGATTGTCAGACTGCTTTACTAGTTTATCTCTAGACTGTGTAAGTGTTTTAGTGCAAAGATTTTTGGCATACTAATTCACCCCCCCCCCCTCTTAGTATTCATCATGGTGTTGACATGAGTGTCAAAGAATATGTCATTTTTGTATTCATGAGGCATTTCATGGAACTCCTATTCGTCAAAGTTTTTGATATCCAAAGAAGGACTTGAAGGGGCACCAATGATAGTAATCTTAGGCACTAGGATGTACCCCAAGCCTCTGTTGTACTTGTAGGAGATAGGATTTATGGGTGATTTTCTTCCTTTCTCCTCTGGTCCCAAGCCGTGTCCTTTGTAATCCATTTTTTTGACTATAGTTGATGCTTCTGGATACATTTTTTTAGGTATTTTTTTGGGGTCTTCATCTTCTTCCCAGAACAGCCATGAAGAAATGTATGTGTCAAGGCTCTCCTCATCAAGTGGGCCCCATTGTTGAAAGGTGGTATCTTTGCATTGTATAACCAGTTTTTGATCTTTTTTGAATTCTTTTGATTTGCCAAATGACTTAGGAGACAAGGGGAGGTTGCCTATTAATAAGACATCCTCCAATTTGTATTCCCCATTATCTAGGATCTTGACTTGTGGGTCTGCTTGGGATGAGGTGGAGGCAAAAGTTGATGCATCAGATGGAGGAGTTGGCAAGGGTCTATTTAGTGGGCAATGATATGGATGCTTCCCCTCTAGGAGCTTGCAATATCGAAAAGGTTGTGGATCACCTTTGATAGTGATCTCTCTTCCATTGAAGGGGAATTTGATGCATTGGTGATAAGTGTAGGGTACGGCCTGCAAGGAGTGAATCCATGGCAGACTGAGAAGGATGTTGTAGGGGAGATCAAGATCTAGTACTTGGCAAGGGGTTTCAATTGTGATAGGGCCCACTTGAAGAGGTAAGGTGATCATGCCTTTAGAAACTCTTTCTGCATCATCATATTCTTTTATTGTGATCCTTCCTAATGTATCTACCAAGTCCTCAGAAAGTCCCAATTATTTTATTAGCTTGTATGTACACAAATTGAGTTTGGATCCACCATCTATCAAGATAAGTTTGACCTTGTGTTTCTAGATAAGGTCTTTGATGTGCAAAGGTTTATTATGGTCTTCATCTGCAGGAGCATCATTGGAAGTGAACACAAGGTGTTGCTGGGTGGCAAGGTTTCCAATGAGAGCATGAAATTGGGTAGCATTGATATTATTGGGAAGGCGAGACTCAAGGAGGGCTTATTCCAAAATTTCCTTATGGACAAGGGAATTCTTGAGAAGTTCTAGGATGGAGATTTGTGCGGGGGTATTCCCAAGTTGGTCAAGGAGGTCATATCGGCAAGTGGAAGACATGGGGGGAGGATTTGGTGGAGGAGGAGCTCCTTGCATAGTGACTCTACCTCAGTAGGTGGTTACATTGCAGTCATTTTGAGAGTGGGAAGCAGAAGGTGTAGCACCTTGAATGACTATCCTAGCAGGGTTAGGTCTACTTTGGGAAGGGGGAGGATTAGCTCCTTGGATAGTTATGACATTGAGATGATTGTCTGTGGGCTCAATGTGACCTACTAAAGAGTAAAATCATGTTATGTGATTAGTGTAGTCATAGTTCATAGCATTATATGATGAGCCTTTTCCTTTATCATGTTTTGGGAAGGGTTCCTGGTACATTTTGAGTTTGTCATTGCTATTACCAAGTTTTGCATTTGCTACCTCGATTTCACCCCTATCAATGAGATCTTGTATGTAGATTTTAAGCTTCATACACTTTCATGTATCATGTCCCTTGATACAATGATACTCACAATATTAATTCTCATTATACCACCTAGGTTTGGGTTGATTAGGGTCAAACAGGTGAGTAATCGGGAAAACCACTGCGCCTGCTTGAACGAGTTTTTGAAACACCATTTCAATAGGCTCAGCAAGAGGAGTGAAGTCTCTTGGAGTCCTGTTATTGAATCGGGGTGGTCACTCCTAGATTGAGACATTGCTATGAGGCTTTTGGGATTAATTTTGATTATTTTGATTGTTGAATTGGCGATTGGTGGTGGTGGGTTTTGGAGAAGCGGCCACAGTCTTGACCCGTTTTGCATCAGTTACACCATCATTGACTACATTCTTGTTTTTGGACCAGAATTTTGGTTTATCATTATGATAAGAGGAAGAATTTTGACTTGATCTTTGGTAATTTTTCAAGGTTTCCTCGTCTAACAAGACACGATCGAGGGCTAGGCACTTATCAGTCAATTTTTTGAAAGAATTAATACATTGAGATGTCAGAGGCCTTGATAGTTCGGGCACCAGATTCTTTTGAAATAATTTAATTTGGTGTTCTTCTAGCATGTCCCATTGGAATTTATTGATGAGATGTCACCATCTTTGCAAGAAGTTAGCAAATGTCTCTCAGGACCTTTTCTTCGTGTTACACAGGTCCATCATGGAAACATCATTAGCCATGTTGTAGGCATAATGAGCCACAAACTTCTTTGCCAAGTCTTGGAAGGAGATAATGGAACCTTGTGGTAAGGATGATAACCATGCAAGGGCATCCCCCATGAGACTCTTAGGGAAGATTCTTCGAAGGTATAGGTCACTATAGGAGACTTCTTGACATAGGATGTGAAATTCCCGAACATGGTCGCGGGGGTCCCCTTTGCCCTCATACTTGGTGAACTTAGGGATCTCAAACCTTGGGGGTAAGGTGCAACTGATATAGATGGGTCGTAAGGAAAAGGACAAAATTCCTCAAACAAGTAAGGTTTCCTTTTGTTAGTCCCTTCTTTCATTTCCTTGATGATGTTTTTCATGTCCTGAATTTCTTTAATGGGGTCTTGTTGTGGATTTTGGACATGATGGATTATGTTTTCCCCTAGAACCGGGTGAGTCATGGAAGGTCCACCACCACTAATGTACTGATATGATGAGGAACCAGGGATGTGAGATGTGATGACCAATGTCATAGGGACTTGAGTGACTATCGGTTGCGACCCGCAAACTGTTGTGACAGGATTAAGTGAGGCTCGAATGAAGTTAGCGACATTGCTAATGGGAATGGAGGTTTGTGGAATAGAAATATAGGGTTCGGTAGAAGAAGATGGTATAGAGGCATGTTGGAGAATAGATGAGATCAGATTTGATAGTGGTATAGATGGTAAGAAGGAAGAAGGTGGAATGGAGACCACGGGGATAGACGCTGCGGGCACTATTGATTGGGGTTGAATGATTGGCTGAGCCGCAATTGATTGAGTTTGAATAATAGGTGCATCAGTATGAGTGGTAGTGAGGTCTCCTTTTGGTTGTTGACCAAGGGTGAATTTATCAAAATCAGGTGGGAGTTGAGCTCCATTTTCAAGGAGGGTCTTTAGAAGCATGCTAGGATTGTGTTGGATAAATTTCTCCAACATCTCTTGATTATAAGAATCTGCTAGGAAAGTTTCCACTTCCAGAGAGAGTTCATCTTGGTCAACCATATTAGGATTTTGTGGTTGATTCTGAATGCTAGGTTGCACACTTTGTGTAGGATCTTGTGTAGGATCTTCATATAGGACACTAATGTCCAACATACCATATTGTTGTTCGGCCATGTTTTTATTTTGAGATCGAGTTGTGACCATACAAGAATAACCTTAGAAAAGATTGAAGGAGGAGAAAAAAATTTATGAGAGGACTTAGCAAGGCTCTTGGATTTTAGGATTTGAATTTGATGAAAATAGATTTTGCTGATGGATAGGGTCCTTGGATTAGGACAAAGATTTGATTAGGATTGCATCTTAGTCCTTGGATGAGGATTTTAGGTGGGAAATGTTGATGAAACCACAAGTGAGGTAATGACCAAGTTGGGTAGAATTTAGACCTTGGAATGAAGATCAAAAGCCTTTCTTCCACTAAGGGTTGACTAATGACCCTAAGTAAAACAAAGACATGAGATAAGAGTCTTGATTGACTCAAAGGATAAGGAAAAGGTACTTGGAGAGGATTCTTCTTCAAGCACAAAGCCAAGTGATTAAGGATGAGGTCTAAATGAAACTTCAAAAGGCATGCAACCTTAATGTGAGATTAAATTGGATTAAAGGATGATTTGATTTGGATTTGCGAATTGATTTGATAATTGAAGGTGATTGTTTTTGTGATCAATTGATGTGCTAAGCCCTTAGGAAAAGATTGAGGATGATTGATTGAAGAAGGATGATAGTGATGATTAGAAAAATTTGGTGACTAGGCTATCCTTGGCATGAACATGACTCAATAGATGATTGGTTCGGATGGCAAGTTGTACAAAGGAATACGACCACCCTGATTTTGATGATAGTTGTCATTAAAAGACAAACCTAAACCTTGATGGAGGGCATGGACTCTTGATTCATCCCTAGCATCAAACTCATTGCTATGACCATGGACGTAATCATGGTAATGATGCAAGGTCCTATGTTTAAGCAAGAGTTTGCGGTTTTTGTACCAAAATTTCTGATGTCTAATGAGTTGTGCTTGTGTGAGCTTCTTCTTCTTGATAGGTCGGTGGATTGACTTCTTAGGATGCTTATAAAACTTTGGTTTATGAAACATGAGACAGACAGAGTTTCAATGCAATTGGGACTTTATGTGGATGGTGACTAGGATGTGACTTGGGTATGACTATGATTGGAATTGTGACTAGGACCTTGACTTGGATGATTGTTTATTTTTAGACAAGTGTTTTTGCAAAGTGTTTGAAGATAATGATGTGTTTAGTCTACTCTTGGCAAGTAAGTATCAAGCAAAGAAAACACAATAATCAAATGAATTTTATCTCAAAGACATTCATGCTCATATACAACATTCTTAAGGCTAGCATGGACAATAGTCATTGGATCCCAATTGGTTTCCCAGCTACGCTTACCCAGAGCAGACACTTAGATGCTTGACCCCACTGGCTCCCCTCCATGGCACTCACTTCTCTAGGGCAACCAAGCATCGATTCCCATGAAAACTCCTCATGGAAAACTTTGTGTCTCTACTAAGGGTCATAAAAATATGGGTGGCTTCGGAGGTCCGACCTCCTACGCCAATGACTAGAAGGTTTTTGGCCACTATACACAAGGTGTTTAGTATGGCTTCCTTTTAGGAGCTACCCTTCGCAATTGCACAAGAACAATTGAGGCCTATAGCCCAACGAAGCACCAAGAACTTAGTAGTCACGCAAGCATTATTGAGATCTCTAGGATCCTACTAAGCACCCAATGTGAGAGTGAACTCTCATATAGCCCCAACCATTGATTCTTTCAATCTCAATGGCCTATTTATTATAGTGAGTTGGGAACCCCAAGTTTGGGTGTAATCAGTTGAGTCATTCCCCTCTCACCAGCTCAAAGAGAAACTCGGGAGAGTAGGCCCGCTAAGGGTAAACATACGACAAACATGAAAAAGTTGGATGGTCTAGATTTCCGATCATCTAGATAGACGAGAGAATACTCTACTACCTTTATGCTTTTCACAAACACAAAAGGCAATGGTTTATTTACCCCCTAATTAGATCTAGCTGCCTAGTTAGAAAAAAAGACGCAATGTTTGTTTGAGACTCCTAGGCAACCTGCAAAACCATTTGATTAGTAGTTTTAAATTTTTTAGGTATTGGACAATCGAAGAAGTTGCACCACTCACACAAAAAAAATGCAATTAGTAGCTACATGCTTGCAAAAATAGCGCATGTGCTGATCTGCAGTCAAGTGCGCTTAAGTGCCTGCCTAGGCACTGAAACTGCGTATGCACTGAAGGCCAAAAGAAAAATAAAATACAGAAAATAAAAACAAACAGAATTGTTGATTTATACCTAACTATCGCGTTGTTATGGATCAGTCGCGTCGAAGCTCCTACACACACGCTAAAATGCCTACACTCATGTTGAAACACCTGCACTCACATTAAAACACAGCAACTAAGAAAAACAATTAGCGGTTAGATGGAAAATTCAAAAAAAAATTGAATTTTTTAAGTGGGCGGGATTTTGAAAATAGTCGCGCTGAAATGCGGGCGTATACGCTGAAACGCGAGCGCATGCACGAAAAAAGACCAAAATAGTTAGCATAATTCAAAAATTTGAATTTGAACGGGCATCCAACATAGCATCTGTGCTATTCGCAGATCGGTCGCGCTGAACCATGATTACTAAAAAAAAATTACTAACTTGTAAAACCAAATAACCAAATTTTTCTCCTAGATTTTTTTTTAATTTCTTTAAGTATTTTGACTGTTAATCAACAAGAAAGAAGCAGAATGAAAAATGAAGAAGATTGTTAGATTAGTCAGGAAATTTTTAAATCGAACGCGTTGTTCCAGAAAAGCATGCGTTAATATGCAAGCCTGTAGGGGAGTGGGAAAGAAAATTTAAATTTGGAGTGCTCGCGCTGAAATGCCTTTTGCTCGTGCTAATCTCGAGTCGATCATGCTAATTTTTAGGCGCTCGCGCTATTCCAATACCTACGACTTGAAAACTCACAAAAACTCAAAATAAACATTATATTCAGAGATGTGGGTCCCACTAGGCGTGCCAAAATGAACCAAGGGAAAACTCCAAAATCAAGGTTAGATTGAATTAATGACAAAGGATATAAAACAACCAAAAGATCAAAATAAAATCAACCTTTATACCTTGCCAAGAGAGGATTATCTTGTTCCTCCGATTTGGACTCTTGTTGAAGCCAAGAACGTGCCTCTTCCTAGCTTGATATGATCATTTTGATAGGAATAATGTGGTTGGCTCTCTAATATTATGCACAAATGGAATATGATGGATGGATGAGAGAGGATGGATTGATGATTAAAGGATGGAATGGCTAAGTATGGATGAGTGCAAATTTTGGCATAGTAAGGGTATGAGGATGGATTCTTGGGCACAAACTAGCAGCATGGATTTACTAAACTTGGAGATGAGGTATGAGGGGATGGAGTCCTCAATTTATAGGAAGAGAGGAGGAGAAATGGAGGGCTAGGATTGACCCAAGATGGAGGGTCAGGATTTCTTGTGAGCCCACACAAGGCCCAAGAGGAGATGACAAGAAAAGTGTGGAGACCGAGAGATATTTCTTAAAGGAATTTCTTATCTCCACACTCTTCAAGGCTCATTGGGAAGACTTCCCAATGTTCCTAGGGAAGAACAACGAATAAAATATTCATTGAGGGAGGGAGATGAAGAATTAAAAATTCTTCAAGAAGGATGTTCATGGGGATTAGAGGAATAAGGAGGAATTAAAAATTCCTTGGATGATGGGATGCCTAGAGGAATGTGATATTTTGAAAATCTCAATTCACCTAGGAAAAGAGCATTTAAGGAAGGTGGTTGGGTGGAGGGGACAAGAAGTTGACTTTGTGGCTAATCATGATGATTAGCCATTAGTAACTCATTAGGAGAGGGATTAGAAGAATGATTAGGTGGGACTAGGGTAGATAAAATTTGGAGGAGGATTTGACTAGGATAGAGAATGAGTGGAGGGAATTAAAAATTAGAAGAATAATGCTAAGTGAGTTTAGGGAGCTTCTAGAAGAATTCATTAGGTTAATGATGGATTAGGAAAAAGGTGATTTGTAGGAATCACCTAGATTAATTAATTAATTGAAATTAATTAATTAAAAGGAGGAATTTGAGGAGACTTAATATTAAGGATTTTTTTTTAGAAGATTAAAGGTGGATGGATTTATTAAATAAATCAATCAACAGACTATAGTGACAACATTAATTATATTTAATTAATATTGAGGAGGAATAAGAATTGGCACAATTAATAAATTAATTATGTTAGGAACTTAAAATAATTAAAATAATTATTTTTAAGTGTCTACACTTCCAAATGAGAGGTTAGATAAGGAGAGTGTCACGATTGTGATCCAATCTTTCAAGGAAAAAATGTATAAAAATTGCTCCTCGCATATTATAGAGGAAATGATGTCAACCGAAGAAGCATCTGGAGATCATGCAAGATGAATTGCCATAGTTAGAAGATACTAATAAGAAATCTAGGTCACTTATTAATAACATGGTGATAAAGTTGAAATATACTAAAACACAAGACGTAGTAGAGCTATAGGGAGTGATGGAGAGTTTTTTTTAGTTGACGACTAACTTTGAAAAGTTGGAATCTCAAAAAAATTCTAAAAATATAAGTCAAAAGTCAAACAGAAAAGGGCAATGTTGGTTTTTAGTTTTATACCAAATAACTCTCAGTTCTTGGTGGGACAAAATTTTGATAGTAGAGTGATGAGATAAATGAAAAGATGAAGCTAACTAAATGCATAAACACTAGAGACTAATGTAAACACAAGCTTTATACCTTCACTTCTCCTTGATTGAGCTAAAGTAGATAGACCCTTCTCCACTTGATTTGCTCTTTTGGTGATTTTTATTGGGAGGAATGTGGTTGCTCAAACAAGCAGCATGATGTTAGGATGAAGATGGATTGGATAGAAAAATGGCAGCATAAGGATAGGATAGAAGAAGATGATAAAATGGACAACATGATGATAGCATATGAGCAGGGTTAAAATGAGAGAAGAGGCCTTAATTTCTAGATTTTTTAATTTGGAATGGATAGTGGAGATCGAAAGATGATGAAGGGTCAGGATTGAATGTGAGAGGAGAGGACAAGTGAGAGGTCCAAGAGATTTATCCATAAAAGTATTCTTTGACTCCACACTCTTCAAGGACATTGAGAAGAGACGCGAAGGACATTGGGAAGATAAATAAGGAATTAAAAATTTCTTGGGAAGGAGAAAGGAAATTAAAAATTCCTTGGAAAAAGGGAGTCTTGAAAGAATATAGGATAAAAGGAATTAAAAATTTCTTGGGAAGAGGGGACATGGGGAAATTCAAGTAATTCAAAATTCCTTGGATAGACAAAAGTGGGTGGCATTTAAGGTTGGAAGGTGAGATGGGAGAGCCATTTATGGCATGTTTTTGACTCATTCCTAATCTCCAAGATTACGAATGTGCAAATGATTAGTAAGGGTGATTAGGTTAGATAAGGGAGAAGTAGGATGCAAGTGGGCAAGTTAGGAGGATGTGGCATGAGGAGAGAGGAGTGGAGGGATTTAATATGAGGAGAAATGGTAAGAGGGTTAATTAGCTTAAATCAATTAATTAACTAGGTATTAAATAATTAATTTAGTAAGAGGAATTGTAGGACAAGGTTAGGCATAATTAAATAAATGTAAATTTATTTAATTAATGATGAAAGTTAAAATTAATTAAATAAATGTAAATTTATTTAAATAAGGGTGAAGGATAAACTTAATTAAATAAATGCAAATTTATTTAATTAAGGGTGAAGGCTAAATTAAATAAATAAAAATTTATTTAATTAAAGGTGGTGGGTTAAAATAAAGGATTAATTAAATAAATAATAAATATTTATTTAATTGGCTATAATGGGATAAGATCAAGTGTGATTGGGTATGGACAAATTTAGGTGTCTACAAGGGCATTTCTTCTTTGTTTTCGATGTCGAGACAACTCTAGTAGCTTTCAGTTAACTATACCAAACTGATGGAAGGGAAAGGAACCCATTTTTTGTACAAATCTGTGGGTAAAAGATGGGCAGTCATCCGCAGTTCAAAAAGGTGGATAGAGTTGTGTTTCTCCATGGATTTTGCCACCCAAATAAATTGTCTACCACTTGGATAGAGTTTAGAGGATTCAAGCTTTTGTTTAGATTTGTTTTCATGCAATTTTTTGGCTTGTTTTAATTAATTTTGGGCTATAATTTTTCCCAAAAATCCTAGTTTCGTGTTTAAGGATTTTTCTTTTCCAAACTCTATATTAACCCTTCTTTTGATTCTAAAATGGGTTAGATATTTTTCACAGACATTCTAATGAAATATTAATATAGCTTTCGTGTGGAATTTCTGCCAAATCTTGTGAAGTGTGGATGAATTTTATTCATACTTTAGTATTTTAGTTTGTGTTAATTGTCCAAACAAGCTTACTAAATGGTATTGTTGGTTGTTGAATAATTCAAGAGTGAGGGATAACTTAGCTACAGTGAATTCCCAAGAGCATATTAGGAATCTTTTCTTGCATGTGTGCATGGGTAATGGCTTTGCAATGTAATGAATTTTGAAAATTATTATGGTATTGTTTTGTTTCAATAGATGATTGCATCAGATCTCTATGAATTGTGATAATTTAATTTATACAGATATGGGTTCCCTCATTGTGGTTTAATCTTTCATGCTTTAAATGATTCATTGATTAGCATTTTCCACTAGATTTCATTTTGAAGTTGAATCCTCTTAACCCATATCTTTTGTAATTTTCTTTACAATCTCAAGTAGTGTAGAGCAATTGGCATAATTGTAGTTGCATAGATTGGCATTTCATATGTACTTTGAAAATACAAAAAAAATTGCCTTTTTGAGAAAGAGTAATATTTCCAATGGTCAAATCAGCAGGCCCCCTTGTTTACAACATATTTGTTCCCATTGATCTATCCTATGTGGCTAAGACCTAGCCTTCTAGAACCTAGGAGCATACATTCATGTGATTTTCAAGATAGGAGTATCAATTCAGATCTCATGTCGTTAGCAGTGCTTGTTACATTATTTTCAAAAAGACTTATCCTAAGAGCATTGCATCATCAATAAAAGGTATAATCATTTCAGCATTTCTTTCAAATTTAGCCTCTACCCTACTAGAGGTAAGCTCTCTTTTTCATCATCATTATTATAGGTTAAATTCCAAACTTGTGTTTGACTTAGGCAAGCTCCCATACAATACAACACCATTTTCCCCTTCTTTTGTGCATTATGGGCTCAAAAATAGGTTTTGAACTCAGTTTGAAGGTACACAAGGATATTGTAGATAGAGATAGAGGAAACTAGGGTTCTTAGTGCCATATTCCACCTAGACTAGGGTGCATAGCACCATAGTCTAGGTGTTTTGACTTGTAATTTAACTAGAAGCCAGTTTGGAGACTCTTGAGACAAGTTTGACCCTTGTTTTGCACCTAGACACATGTCAAGACTAGGGCATCTAGCTATAGTGTCCAACCATTGTAAGCTTAGATTCCAACATAGATTCCTCTTTGTGTCCCCTTTCTATTTTTGTACCCCTCAATTCATTTCTTATTCTTCACTTATCTAATTATATTTTTTATTGTCAATATTCTATCATTTAACCTAGATCTTGCGTCTCTCTCAACCAATCAATCAAATCAAAAAAGAACAATGAAAACCATAGTACCCATCTCTCCAAAGGGTCCATAGTTAGGCCTAATTGGTTATTCTACAATGTAATTGATGGAATTGGGTTTGGTTCCTATTTTGAATGTTTAGACTAGAGAACCCTATTTCCACCACTTTATATTTTGGTGAACTTGACATATTCTACACTTGCATATTTTTTAATTTTTAGTATGATTTTTTAATGAAATTCTCACAAATTCATTGCATACATTGGTTGAACATTTCTCTAGTTACATCATTGTTGATTAATATAGCATATGAGCATATTGTTTAATCATAGTGCAATTCATTAAATGGATTTGTGTTATCCTCAATTTGGAAAAATTGGGGTAACCCTACAAGTTTTAACTCATTTGTAGCTTATATGCTCTATGCACACTTTTTGAGATAATTTGTGTCACTTCCCATTTGTGATTTTCCATTTTAGGATCTTCATTTTAAATTTATTGTTTTTTTGTGTGTTTTGTAAAATATAAGTGTCCAAGTGCAAATCAGGTTTACAAACCCGATTTACACCATTTTAAGCTCTAGGTGCAAATCGGGTTCATAAACTAGATTTTCACCTCCATGTCTTTCCCCTAGCACATAGGTGCAGTTCAGTTCTGTAGACCCAGACTACACTATATTTTCTTTGTAAATTAAACCATGGTGGAGTTTGGGCCTGCAAACCCGCACTTCATCTCCCATTTCCTTACCTTTCCTCATGTGGTCAATGTGTGGTAGGGTCGTAGGCCCACCATGCACCAAAAGCCATGGATTTGTGTATGGCGGGTCTACAACCCCACCACGCACCTTGCAATCCTTTGTTGTCATAACCAAAGTTTATGGCAGGTTTACAAACCCGCCTTACACTGTGATTTGAGTTCTACCCTTTTCAAGTGCATGGCAGGTTTATAAACCCACCATACACTTTGATCCTTCCACTTAGGTGTAGATCAGACCTGTAGGTCCGACTTACACCTGGTTTTAAAATACACTCAATTAGGTATAGTTCAGACTTATAGGTCTGATTTACACTAATCACATATTTCTCCACAAGGTGTAGTTCAGGTCGATAGGTCTGAACTACACCTAGTCTTTATTCCAAGTGTAGTTCTGGTCTACGAACCCAAACTGCACCTTTGAGCCACACTTTGCCTCAAGTGTAATTTGGGCTTACGAACCCGAATTACACCAATTGCACACACATAAATTGGGGTCGTAGACCCAATTTCCACTTGTTCTACCATGATACAATGGGAATTTTGGAAATCCTAATGGCACCAAATTCAGTGCATATGTGATCCTACTCAATTCAAATGGTCAAGATGGTTGGTGAGTGTTCTTCACAAATGTGGATGGTTTTCCTATGCTATAGTGTTGTCCTTGTACAGATGTTAGAATCGTCTCCAAGGAAAAGACAATGAAGTTCAAGAAGAAAGACTCCTATCTGCTCTTCCTCTCATCCTCAGTCGTATCAAACATTAAAAATTCTAAATGATTTTGAAATGTAGGTTACTAGCAACAATACAAAGATTTTCTGGAGAGGGATGATCATAATAAAGATGTGTCTCTGAAAACTTAGTCATTTTTATGCATCTCTAGTGTAGTGGAATTTTGTAATTTCAATCGACACTTCAAGTGTCATTTTGTAATAAGCTTTTGACACCTCAAGTGTCATTCTATGTATGCACTAGTACACATGTAGGACTGCACATGTCCTAAGTCAAATAGGACTCTACCTTTGACTTAGTCACAAATTAGTTGTAACTTTCCTAGTTTCATGTTGCACCTCTCCTTTATATATAGGAGGGTTTTTATTGTAAAAAGGGGTGGATTATTAATCTTTTGGGTGATGCAACAAAACACTCCTAGTTTAGGAAGCACTCTAAAACTTTTTTAAAAGATGTAAATCAAATTGCAATCAATAAAAGAGACAAGTTGCTTTCAATCTTTGTGTTGGAACAAGTTGCAATGTGATGACATTATTCAGAGTTGATTGTGAGTATTGTGGTGTTATTTGAAAGAAATTAAAACCCAATCTTGTAGTCTTTGACCTACATATTGTGTTTATAATTAATGATATATTGTCAAACTTGTTCTTGTAGACTTTGAGTTACTTATCAGGTTTGAAGTTAATGTTTCATGCTCAACCAAAAAGATAACTTGCAGTCTTTGTGTTATTTTTACCTTCTATGTTTGTGCATTTAAGGTGAAGTGTATGTTGAAGTCTTTGAGCTACACATTTCATATTTGTTCTTGAAGCTTTATAGGAAGTCATAGAAAGTCTTTGAGCTTTCATGAGCTTCTTGGTTGTATTTGAAAGTTTATTGTAAGAAAGAGTCATTTATTTGTAAAGGTTGATAGGATAGTGATAAAAAGAAAACTTTGAACTTTATTATTACTTTCCCATCATAGAGATATTTTCAGAAAAAGGGAGAAACAGGAGGCTTTGTACTCTTATGGACACTTTTCTTCTAAGTTAGTATAGATTTTACATCACTACAAATAAGAAGAATTTTCAGCCTTAGAAAAGAAAATTCATTCTAAATAGAGAATTGGGTTAATACTTACTCTAAAAAAAGAGAGTATTTAGTAATTTTATCATCCTGGATTATTGTAAAGTTAAGTAGGAGGGACTATAACTTTCCTTCTGAGAGATATTGTCTAATGTACTGTGGTGAAACCCACATTTTGTAAGCTCTCTCTAGTTGACAAAATTTTCACCCAAAAATTTGTTATCTTCTTTTGCTAGTTCAATTTCAAGTTTTATCCAAGATCTTGATGAGATTATATTTTATGTATATGATGATAACTTAGCTCTTCTTTTTATCCATAACTATGTGCTTTCATATCCCAAATTTTGTCCCACCCATGAGGACATTTTGGTGCAAAAATTTAATATTGACACTTCTTCCAAAAATCTCCCTCCTAGGGGTGAGGGTTTGAGGAATGATGTTGACCCTTTTCCTAAAATATACCTCCCCTATGGGATAAATTAGTGCAATAGAATGATATCATTGTTACCTTTCTTAGTGACCCTCTATTCATTTTGTTGATCCCTAAGAAGGCCTGTGCCTTAAGTAAGGGCAATCTAGAAGTTTCACAAATGTGGGACCTAAATTTGGTCTATGAAGCAACCTCTGAGATTTTAGAAGTTGACTCTTCATTTTGTGGGAGGAATGGAAAAGGAAGGAAGAAAGGACTAAAAGCTAAATAGAGGCAAAACACTAGACACAAAACTCTTACAACACTTTAAGTTTCTCTCCTTGTGAATTAATAAAGAAACATTGATTCCTAAGGTGAGCACATCACACTTCAATCCTTCATAGTTGAGAGGAGAATGAGATGTACAAAGTGACTTAAACATATTAAATAGATTTCAAATCCTCTCGTGGAGAGTATTTTCCAAGCCTCGGCAGGAAAACAAATTGATTCTTTTTATCTTCACAATAATTAATCATTCTTAAAAGATTCTCTCTCTTAATGACATAATTCAGGTCCTAATTTGAGAACAATGATAGAGTAAATTCCACTACATGAACCATTATTTTGGATTAGCAATAAATGATGAAGTCAAAATGAGTATACAACAACCGCTTTTAAGTAAAGGTGACAAAGATCATATTAACTTAAACAAAGCAAGCAAAAAGCAAATAGGGGCATAGTTCTATAGCTTACTTAAGAACAAACATGCTAAGGTTAGATCATAAATGTTGATTACCAGACTCTAGAACAATATTTTAATTCGTTGAAAGAAATGGAAATATAAAATCCTTCTCCTTTAAAAGTGTTGAACTTTGATTATAGGCATGCCCATATGCTTTTATAGCATTTATTCCACAAAAGGGAAGGATTTTTACAACTGCATTCTCCTCTGCATATTCGTCGTGTGTTCTCAATCAGTCATGATTATCATTGTAACTACAACTGCATGAAGGATCTTCAAGTTATTTTCTCATCTCGACTCAAGGCATGAATACCACCTAGGCCTTTTATCAGCCAAAAGCAAGAGATTTTGGCATGCAATCCCTTTTATGATCTTTTGACAACTAATTTTGCAATTATTTCTATCATTGGTCCATTGGTCACCTAGATTCATTCATGGGCCTGCACGTTCCCTAGATATATGGCAAGTCTTTGGGATTTTTTAGGGTGATGTATCATGATTCGAGCTTAGGTCTCTATAGAGCCTTTGCATTTCTTAATTTCATAGAACTATCATAACATAAGGGTTCCCTCAACATGTTGCATGATGGTGGAGGTTTGTAGGAATTTCCCTCTATTTTCATTTATTTTATCTGTGCAACTCACACGTGTCTTATTTTTGTGTAAATATCACTTTCGAGACTAAAGGTGTTGGAGAGAACATAGAAGGAAACTTTATATCTTTCCTTTCTTATTGACACATTCCACATTATCAAAAGAAACCTTGAGGTGCTTCCCCTCACCATTTTATTTTTCCACAAATATTACACATGGAAAGCCTCCAAAAATAGGAACCTTTACATATATTTTGCATGCCTCTAAAAAGCTTAATGTTCCAGGGCTATGAATTTACTAGATCGAAGCCAAGATTGATCTATCTATAGCCGAAGAATCTACACATTTTAATGTCCTTCCCTCTAGAGATGAAGCATTAATGAGATATGTCCATCCCTCTCCTAAAATTAAACCTATTCATGAGGATGTTTTGGTGTACAAGGAAGATTTGCTAATAGTGTTTCCAATATTCTCTCTCTCAAATATGAATCTTTAGTGAATAAAGAGTCCAACCAAGGTTAATTCAATGCTATTCATATTCCTAGTCACTTGAAGCTATAAAAAAAAATTCACCTTCATGAAGACACCCCTCAACATCAAAACAAACCTATGCTTTTTCTAAAAGGTGCTAAAAAACTTGATTCTCATGCAGTAGTTCACATATATAACACTCAAAACAACAAGAAAGATTCAGAACATATTGATAAGGAGTATGATCCTGTTGAGAAAATTTGTGCTACTCCAGCTAAGATATCCCTTTGGTATTTGATTCAAACTTTGCCTACATACCATGGGATAATCCAAAAATCCTTATAGAAGGTAGTTGTTTCACATTCTGGAAGACCAAATGATATAGCAATCTTTCTTGATTGTATGCATGATACAAAGATATTATGTTCCAACAACATGAGTTACCTCCTTTGGAGGTCTAAAATTAGTGTGATCCCCTCGTGATTAGGTTCCTCATTCATGGTAATGTTATAAACCATACCCTAGTTAATAATGGCTTGGGTTTTAGTATTTGTAGCATCGACTTATTATAAAATATCAAGGTGGATACCTTCCTTATTCAACCAAATTGTCTTTGTACCCATGGCCTTATTAATGTTGGTAAACAGTTGGTAGGCACAATTACATTTCCTATTAAATTAGATGAGGTGATTCTACCCACTCTTACTCATTTCATTCATGATACTCTCACATATAAAATTCTTCTAGGCAGACTATGGATCTATGCTATGCAAATGGCCCTTCTACTCTTCATCACAATCTCAAATTCATTTACAATAACAAGTAGCACACTTTAGAAGATGATAGACTTTGTATAGTGGTGTCCAAAAAGATGTAGGATCTATATATTCCCTTAACATCATGATTCCTTCTACAACACAATCTCGTATTCATGATGATTTCTTAGATAAAAATTGGGGTCCTTTAGACTTTACACCTTCCTTTTGTGGAGAGTATAAAGTCCCCGAATTTAAAACCGATCCTTGAAGGGGCCTATTGTGTCATTTTTTCAAGCTTCTTTTTATTCATTTCAACCTCTTCCTCTTCCAACATATTTCCTGATAATTAGTGGGTCTCTCTAGTGAGCCCTCTTCTCTTGACATTCCAACACCCACTAAAAGTCATACATTTGATTTCAAAAAATATTATGCAGTTTGTTTCAAAATCCTTTTTAAACATGGATACAATGGATGTCGTTTAGGATGTGTGCAACAAACTATTGAGGCTCATGATAAATCTACATCACACTTTTCTAAAGAGGATTTAGGTTTCCAACCTCCTCCTTTGTCGACATACCCTCCCCCATTGTCTAATGCATCTTTGTCTTCTACTCCCAGCTTCTTGTCATAATAAGAGAGTATTTTGTTTTAATTTATTAAAGGCCATATTGATTACTCTCCCTTTGAAAATTTGAAAAAAATATCATAAACAAAATCAAGACAATCCTTCTTTTTGTGTGTATCATCAAATTCATGGCTATTTCACCAGTGAATGTCATGATTTGGAGTGTAAACTTCAACAACTTATCATAACATTTATCATGCAAGTGAGAGGTGACAATGAGTTGCACCCTTGTCTTGTCCCTTATGAACAACATTTAAGTTCCTATTATATTGCTCCTCACTATGTGACATTAGTAGCTTACATTTTGGGGGCTCATTGTCATTCATGGTGGTACAATTTCATGTGTAATTATACTTGGACAGCAACATAATAGCCTAATTATTCTTGTCTCTATGTTTGGGGTCACTCATATTTTTCAAATTGTTCTTCCTTCCTAAGGATCCACTTTCCCTTTATTTATTTGTATCATTTATAACTTGATATCCTTTTTCTTGCATATAATTGTTTATTATTCATGAGGATTTTATCCTTTCTTGGAGATGTGTATACTTAATTAGGGCCTCTTCCTAGCTTGAATGCATATTTCTTTTATAAATTATTTATCCTTGCTGATTAAAAAAGTGCAATCCTTCATCGAGAATCCCCTTTCCTAGCAATAGGGAGGGTGTCTATTCTTGATTTCCTTACCCTTTCTTAGTTTTGAAGATGTTATCTTTATTAAAGATATCTCTTTTTTGGAGGTAGATATATTTAGGAAAATATCTCTCCTCCCACTTTTATATTCATGTATCCTTGAAAATGATACCTTTACACTTGTGGCAAGATGTGTCTTTTACAACTATCTATTCTTTCCTTAAAGATTGTATCCTTTACAAGGATATTTCTTCTTAACTTAAAATGCATGTCTATTCTTTCCTTAAAGATTGTATCCTTTACAAGGATCTTTCTTCTTAACTTAAAATACATGCATTTTTATTGAGGATATCTTCTTGGTATTAAAGGTTTTTATTCTTGATGTTGATCTCTATATTCTATAAGATACCAAAATAGAATAATGTTGAAATCTTAAGGGGGGGCATGCATATGAGGCCTCCTTTTTTCTTTTAGTCATTCATTGATGTGCCCTCAAAGTGGCAGTGTTGTGTTGCATAGCACCCAATAAGGTGTGGTTATAAATATTTAGACCTTTATTATTGGTCACGTAATATAGTGTGGCTTGCTATTTTCCTCTTTTTTGTCCATGTGCATGCAAGTGTTGGTTATCATTTTTGTTCATGTATCCTCAGGTGTTGATTACCTAGCATAGTGTGGATTACTAGTGTGATTGTTTTGTTTCTTCACATGAACCATCTAACATAACACACTTTGTTGGTCGATAGAATTCATGCCTCTCCTCTCATCAATTGGTGTAAATCCTTTTTATTACAATAATTCTACTTCTGCTCTTTCAATACCATGTCAAGAATGATATTAGCAATTGAGACATTTTAACATAAAGGTCTCTTCAACTAGTTGATTTGGAAACTCTTATTCGATTTAATAGTAATGGTGTTTTCTTTGTAAATATTTGAAGGTTTTTGCATGGATTGATAGGATCATATGCTTGGGGGCTTGATCATCCCTCAAACTTACTATTATCCTATCCCTACCTTATCTTGTTCTTGCATGCTATATCTCTTCCTTTCTACTTTATCGTGAGTATGAGCGTAAGTTCATACTCCTGCTAAAATGGGGGCTAAATGTAGTGTCATAAATTATACATTTAATTATGGGTCCAATTTCACACTCTCCTTGGCACTCATTTTATTTTTCCATTATCCTAAGTTGTTTAGGACCATTTCTTGCCTTGAATTAAGCCTCAACTCAAAAATATGAGTCCTATCCTATCTTAAAACCTCAACACACTCCTCTTTGGACCCTTTAGAGTGCCATTTTTTTATATCATTTTGTTATCCTCAATTTTGGGTTGCTCAAAATTGTGGGATAATCCCTACAAATGTTGTCCAATTTGTAGCCCACGCCCTCTAAGCATGCATGTCAAGGCACTGTCAAACCCCATCATGTGTAATCAAGCTCTTGATAAATCATCTTGATTTGAGTCTCAATTTTTCAATCTAATAAATTGACAAATTCTCTTTTTAGGAGTTAGTTTTTATTTTTTGGTGTAAATCGGGTTTATAGCCCCGATTTGCACCAAAGTCCCCCTTTTGGTGGAAATCGGATTTATAGCCCCGATTTCCACAAAAGTCCCTCTTGTTGGTGTAAATCGGGTTTATAGCCCCGATTTGCCCCAAATTCACCCTTTTGGTGTAAATCGGGTATATAGTCCCGATTTGCACCAAAGTCGCCCTTTTGGTGTAGATCAGGTTTATAGCCCTGATTTGCGCCAAAGACACCCTTTTGGTGTAAATTGGGTTTATAGCCCCAATTTGCACCAAAGGCACCCTTCTTGGTGTAAATTAAGCTTATAGCACTGATTTACACTAATGTCCCCCTTCTTGGTGTAAATCAGGTATATAGCCCCGACTTGCACCAAAGTCCCCCTTCTTGGTGTAAATCAAGTTTATAAACCTGAATTGTACCAAAGTAACCCCTCCTTGTAATTTTTTGGTCTTTTTTGTCTCCCTCTGGGCATTCTTCAAATACATACTGCACTCCACTCTAGATGCCAGATTTTGCACACCAGGACCAGATGACTCTGAAATACAGGCTACCTTGCAACAATATGAAGATTTTCTGAAGAGGGGTGATCATAATAAAGATGTGTCTCCAGACACTTAGTCATTTTTATGTATCTCTAATGCAATGGCATTTTTTAATTTCAATCGATGCTTCAAATGTCATTTTGTAATTCTGATTGATACCTCAAGTGTCTTTTATGTATGCTCTAGTACACATGTAGAACTACACGTGTCCTGGGTCAAATAGGACTCTACCTTTGATTTGGTCACAAATTAGTGGTAACTTTCCTAGTTTCATGTTGCACTTCTCCTCTATATATATGAGGATGCTCATTGTAATAAGGATCTTTTTTCCATCTTTGTTTATGCAACAAAACTCTGCCAAAGTGAAGAGCAAACTGAGACTTGGTGTTCATTTTGTAAATTTGCAATTTAATCAAGAAAGAGAAGGTTAGGATTAATGATAGTCCCAAAGATACTAAGAGGGGGGGTGAATCAGTATCTAACCGGTTAACAGAATCTTTAACCTTATTAAGTATTTTGCATTCCAAAATAGTATACCAGTAAACAAGAATTAATGTAGTAAATAGGAACAATAAAGACAACATAAAAAACACACCATAACACAAGATGTTTAACGAGGAAAGTCGGTGTGGGAAAAACCTCAGTGGGATTTGTGACCCACAATATTGACTCACTAGCCAATAAATGGATATTACTTACAATGAGGAGCCGGCACATGCAGGAAGGCCAACTGCCTAGACCTCACTACTCAATCACAAAATAGAAGTCTCACTAACTTACAAAATGGATTATGAAAATCCAATATAATGTACTGCTATAATTCAGCGTCTGCTATGCCAGGTTCAGTACTAGTTTAAGCTCATACTATAACCATAAACCTTATACGAAATCTGCCCTTAATATTCGCTCATCACTTCTACCATATTCGTCATATGTCCATCCTTACAAAATGATTTACAAGATCTCATACATATGAGTCTATTACAATATGCCATGTTGGCTTTTACAAAAAGATATTTACAATTAAATACAATAAACAAAAGTTTATTCCTATCAGTTGGGGTGTTGGTATACATTGTTGTCGCTGCCGGTGAAGTGTCTATTGGTGCTGGTGCCTGTTGGTGTCTTTACCAGATGAATGTCAGGTGGTTTTTGGTAGGTTGCCATCAATGACAACACCATCATTTCTCACTAGAGTGTAGAATGCCAACAATATCCCCCTTTGGCATTGATGGCAACACTCTTGAGAAAAATCCAAAAATTTGTTCCCAAAAATGAAGTCCAAAAAGCTACCAAAAATGTGTGCTCCCCCTGAGCAGATGATCTCCACTGATTAGCCATTTTTCTCTATCCACTACTCCCCCTTTGACATCAATGACAAAGGTTGTCAAAAATTGTCAAATGAGTGCAGAATTTCACCTTGAAGTTTGTAACTGGTTGGTTACAATCTAAAATATGTCAGCCAAAACCAAGTTTAAACTCTGTAAGAATTTGTTGTTGTCCTTCATGGTTGCCTCAGTTCTTTGGATTATACCGGTGAGATGATGCATATGCTCCTCTGATGACTTTTTCCCTTGAATTAATGCCTTAGAGATCTCTTTCCTCAGAGAGATAAGGTTGCCTAATTTAGGACTGAGTTTGTGCTTAAGCTCTCTGGCATTTGCCTTGATCCTTTCTTTCTCTTTCTCTAATTTCTCCATCTTTTCCTCAAATCCTTCTATCTCTTGCTCAATAACTAATATAGGTTCAGATGAACCAATGATATTATCAGCTATATCATCTATCTCCTTTTGTACTATGCTTATTTTCTTTTCAATATCCTGTGTTAATAGATGTGGCTTGCATGTGTCCCTATACAGTTCCTTGTACTCCAAAGTTGTTTTATTCAGTGTTGGTAAAAGTGTGTTAATGTGTTCCATGCACTTCTTTATTGTTTCCTCAAAGAATTTTTTTTTTCCTTTTCCATTTTCTCTTTCAATGTTTCCTCATTTATTTGATCAACTGTTAGAATATTTCCAGTAATGAATTTAGACAATGTGTCTAATTATCCTAAAGAATCCTTTACTTGATCTAAACTGCATTTTGGTGCAATCATCTTAAGAATAGGAATAGTATCATCAATTGCCTTATAGGCCAATGCATTATAATTCGTTATCTTCTTTATTGAGTCCAAAAGTACCTCTGTCACATTTGTAGGTCTGAATTCGCTCAGTGAAGTACCAGATGTCTGACTAGCTACCTTTACTATCTCAGTGCTTGCAATACTAGTGACTAATTTTCTTGAATCAACCTCTGGTGGATCAGTCTAAGTTTTCATTTCCACTAGCAATGGTTTGGGCTTCTCAGTGATTATTGTTTGTACTGTCACAATGTTTAACTGTGTATCTATCGGTTTCTATGTTGGTTTCTGTATATTATCTATTGCCGGTATCTCGGTGTTATCCATTGTCGGTATCTCTGCATCTGACTGTTTTATTGTGCCAGCATCTATACTACCAGTATTTATTCCATTGTCCAAAGGTTTCTCTTAATGCACTGTTTTCTCTGTTTGTATTCCAACCTCAATATTTTCTATCAGTTGTTCAATGTTTTCAATGTTAGCAATATTATTTTTCACCATAGTGCTATCCTTGTCCACTACTATGTTTACTTCCTGAGTATCAATGTTCATGGTAAATAAAATTTTTGCCTTAGGGTTAGTGTCCTCATGTGTTGTGTCAACATTTTCAGTAGCCAGTATGTCCTTAGTATTTGTCAGTGTAGTAACCAAAGGTGGTGGTAGGTTGTCAGTTACTTTTATGTTTGGTAATCCACCAATTTTACCTTTTCCTTTGTATTTGTCCTTTTGATAAACCTTGAAAGTTTTCTTAGGTCTACTCAACTCTTCCTATTTTTCCTTCTCTACTAAAAAGATGTCCCACTTGTCTGTTGTTTCCTCTGCAATTTCATTGACTCTACTAGCCATTAGGCTCACATGTTGGTGTCCACTTGCAAATATTGATTTGTTAGCTTCATTAATTAGTTCATCAATCTCCTCTACAAAGTTAACAGGATGTATAGCTAGAAGTTTTTCAATCTTGAGTTTCTTATCTAGCTCCATAACTGCAATCCTCTTAGCATCTAACCTTATGTACAATTCATTAGGCAAATCATCTACAACTTCTATTAACACTTTCTTGTAAATGTCAAGATGTAGAATAATGTTGTTCTCAATACTTTCCTTTTCTGCATCAGTGAATGTATTATACAGTTTGATAACATTTGCCAAGTTGCCTTCATCAGTGATTTCACTCAATAAGTTATCCAAAGGTGGTATAACCTATTTTTGTTTCTTCTTCGGTGTCAACTTCTTTGTTGGTGGTCTTACTGCCTGTTGCTTCTGCCTTGGTGTTCTTGTTTTATTTAGTGAAGGAGAGGGTACTGGTGAGGGTTTTCTCTTCCTATCAACTCTCTTAAACTCAGTAGGTATCTCACTGTTAGATGATGTACCTATCAGTGAGATATGTGCCTCCAGTTGTAATCCTTCTAGGTCACTTTCCTTTATTCCAGTAAGGTTCATGACATTTTCTTTTATTTCCTTTAATTTTTTAGATGCACTCCTTTTGTACTTTTCTCTTTTCTTCCTTTGTTTCAATGTATGTACATCACTTTCAATTGATTCTGCACTACCAAACACCTTTTCTATTGGTTTTCTAGGGGCTTCTAACAGGGCTTTAGCATAAGTTTCAATGATGTTTACATCTACCTCATACCCCATTTCACTTACCCATACAGTTCTAGGAAGAATTGCTTCCATCCATATTTCATCCTTTTTAATCACAAAACATATTTCTTTGTTGTACTTGTCTACTATACTCTGTGGTAGTCTCACCCTGGTTTTCATTTTTGCTTGGAAGGTTCTAAAATACTCAGTTATTTTGTTTTCTTTATCAGTTCCCATACCGGTGAAGATTTCTAGCAATTGTTTTCCTACCGGTATATCATATCCAAAATCTTTCTTTCCAATACCGGGAACTTCTTTTGTGAAATATAACATAAGACATACCAAAATATTGCCAAAACGAAATGTTCCTTTCTTATCTCCTTTTATATTTTTCAGGTTGTCTATTAATTCATCCTTTAACCACTCACATACATCTATTTTTGCATCATTATTCACCATATCATAAGCACTTTTAATGCAAAGACTAGAAACTGAGCTAAGTCAGTTTGCATGTGTGGTCTTGTAGCCTAAGATCATGCTTATGAATCTGACATTTACATCCTTGATGTCATTTACTCTCAGGGATCTGCTATCATAGGTTGCTCTTGTTAAGGTCATGACTATGTTATTAGGTACCTTCTTAGTCTTATCTGGCCTGCTATCGATGGAGGGTAAACTTGTCACTGCCCTAATTGCTTCCTTAGTGATTTTGGAAACTAAATCTAGCCAAATAAATTCTCCATGAACTCTACTAAGGACAATTCTCACTACCTCCTTAGGAAATTCAGGGATGTCCAAGATTTCCACAAAACCTAAAGTTTCAATTACCTTGTGTTCGGGTTTGACATTTCCATTTTCATCAGAGATAATAGTTTTAAACATCTTTAACACTTCCTCATAACCTAATTCCTCAGCATTGCAGTGAATATAAATTATAGGGTCTTCAGCATAAGCAACACCTTTAGGAATTTTTGAAAAAGCACCTATTGAATCATCTTGTTTAGCTATTTCGGGGATAATCTAAAAAACAGGCCTAGGGCGTTTCACAACTTCCACAACAGTAGGGTTTGCAATAAATTCTGGGGTAGAGGAGGAAGCCATTGAAAAATACCTTGAGTTGCCTGATAATGGTTGAGTGCTTGAGAGAAATCACTTCACTTCTTTGCCTTGGATGCCTTCGCTCGGATTTCGTGCTCTCTGAAAGTTTGAATGCTCGATGAATTTAAAAAGAGGGAAAAATTGATGATTTATAATGTCTTTTCTTCCAACAATCGCATTAAATGCTCGTCGGTTAAGTGAAACTTAACACATCTGCCGGTAGAGAAGAAATCTATCTTCTCACCATCTACCGAGGGTAATTTGCACGATGTTCAACTTGCTGCAATACCCCCAAAGGGTTAGTTTTTAGTTGGATGAACAATCTCCTACCGGTGGAGTAATACTTTATTCTACCGGTGAAGGAATACTCTCATCAAAATTATGATCTGTCTTTTTAATCCATTGTCTTGAAAATTCTTGCTTTACCTCATCAACCTTCTCTTTGCCTTTCAAAATAGGTCCTTTATTGTTTGCCGGTGAAGTCTTGCTTCTACAAAATTTTGCAATATGTCCAATCTTGTTACAAGCATAACAAGTCACATTATTCTTCTGAATATCCTTTCCATATCCTATGTCGGTTGTGTTCTGTATTGATTAGATAAGTGCCAAAATCTTCCACAAACATAACATCTTACATTCATTATGCAGTTTTCATAATTGTGACCAACTTTCTTGCATTTGGAACATTGACTGGTGGGTGCATTAATGTTCTGATTGTTTCTACATCTACACTAATTTTCTATATGACCATACTTGTTACAGTTAAAGCATTTCCCATTAAATTTGTAAGCATTAGGTTGTCTTACCAGTTTACTATGATCATGATTGTTTGTAGTACCAGAACTTTCTCCAACTTCAAATCCAAGTCCATTAGTATCTCCATTAGGTTTCTGACTTTTCAGCATATCATCGAGTTCTTCTGAACTTTTCTTGAATTTCTCTTTATGTTGATTTGCAGTAGCCAACTCATTTTCCAGAATTCCCATTTGTCTCATAAGTTCAGTTTTATCATGTTGCATGTGAATCAAATCTGTCTTCAACATATCATTTTCATGACTAAGTCTTATATTTTCATTTCCAGCATCATTGAGTCTCCTAGTCAAGTCATCTTCATTCTTCTTTCTGTCTTCAATGTCTTTACAAAATCTCATAGTCATGTCTTGCATTTCATTCCTCATAGTCATGTTTTCTTGCCTCATCTTGTTCACAAGCTCATTAAGAGTTTCTTTTTCATCATCATCACTTTGCATCTTCTCATGAAGTTCTTTTCTTTTATTTCTAGCAATAGTGAGATTCTCTTGAAGTCCTTGAATGAATTCCTGTGTAGTCCTCAGATCATCTTCAAGTTTGATATTCTTCAACTTCTCTGAATCATAGTCTACAAGAGCTCATTCCAATTGCTTTCTTAAGTTCTCCATCTGTACTGGTGTCACAATCTTCCTCAAGCTATTAGGCTTTTGAAAATAGAGGTCCAGGCTCTGATACCAATTGTTCGGATTAATGATAGTCCCAAAGATATTGAGAGGGGAGGGTGAATTAGTATCTAACCGGTTAACAGAATCTTTAAACTTATTAAGTATTTTGCATTCCAAAATAGTGTACCGGTAAACAAGAATTAATGCAGTAAATAGGAACAATAAAGACAACATAGAAAACACACCATAACACAAGATGTTTAATTAGGAAACCTGGTGTGGGAAAAACCTCAGTGGGATTTGTGACCCACAATATTCACTCACTGGCCAATGAATGGATATTACTTACAATGAGGGGCATGCACATGCAGGAAGGCCAACTGCCTAGAGCTCACTACTCAATCACAAAATAGAAGTCTCACTGACTTACAAAATGGATTATGAAAATCCAATATAATGTACTGCTATAATTCAGCATCTTCTATGCCAGGTTCAGTACCAATTTAAGCTCATACTATAACCATAAACCTTATACAAAATCTGCCCTTAATATTCGCTCATCACTTCTACCATATCCGTCATATGTCCATCCTTACAAAATTATTTACAAGATCTCATACATATATGAGTCTATTACAATATGCCATGTCGGCTTTTACAAAAAGATGTTTACAATTAAATACAATAAACAGAAGTTTATTCATGTCAGTTGGGGTGTCGGTACACATTGTTGTTGTTGTCAGTGAAGTGTCTATCAGTGTCAGTTCCTATTAGTGTCTTTACCAGATGAATATCAGGTGGATGCCAGTAGGTTTCCATCAATGACAACACCATCATTTCTCACTAGAGTGTAGAATTCCAACAGTGAAGAGAAAACTAAGACTTGGTGTTCATTTTGTAAATTTGCAATTTAATCAAGAAAGAGAAGAGCTTGGCATTCAAACTTTTTTTTGAGTTCAATCTTTTATGTGGTATGGATTTTCTTATGTCATTCATATCATATGTTCTTGAACGTTTAAAGTTGGTTATAGTTATTAGTGTTGAATATTGAAGAACTTTGAGTGTTTACAAGTAATCTTTGAGTTACTTTGGAAATTCAGAAATTGGGAATTAGCTAAGAAGGAATTGCTTTAAGTCTTTGAGTGTATACAAGTCATCTCTTAAAGTTATATTTAAAGGATAGAAAGTAGAGTCTTTGTGCTATACGAACTATCTGGCTAGAGTAGAATATATTTTAATATACTTGTGAGTCTTTGAGTTGACAATATATTTGGGTCAAAGTGGTTGATAGGGAAGTACCGGAAGACTTTGTTCCTTCATAGACACTTTACTTTCCAAGTTAGTTAAGTATAATATAACTGCAAGATTTCAAAGTTATTTAATTTAAGGAAAAGTCTATTCTTAAAAGAGGATCGGATATAACTAGTTTCAAAATAAGAGAACCAATTTATTATTGCACCCTGGATTAGTGCAAAGTTAGCAGGTAGGAAAAATAAAAAATAGTTGCAGTAGCAAGTGGGAGCCTTCCCTTATAATTAGGAGGAATTATATCTTGCCTTCTGAGAGATATCGTTATGTGTGTTGTTGTGAAGCACACATTTTGTGAACCTTCATCAGTTTACAAAATTTTCACCCAACATATTCTAAGCTTATTTTGGGTTCTATCCTATTTTAAATTTCAATGCACTTTATTTCCCACTTAAATGTTGTCAATCCTAATATGAATTCCAATTTCACTATTATGGTCCTATTATCTCACTTTCCTAAAAATCTAGGCCTTTTGTGTTGAGACTATGTGGTTTAGCCACTAAACCACATAGTATGACACTTTTTATTGAAATTTTGGAAGTAATGTGTTGGCCTTAACATTGTCGAATCTGGTCTTGAAATTGGGATATGACCATTGTAAGTTGGCCTAAAAGTTAAAATACCTTGAGAACCCTATATAAGGCATCATTCCTAATTTATTTCATCATCTTATCTCATCTCATTTTCACAATCCAAGATCAAATATCCTTCCTCAAGAGAAGATCTGACTATAAGGAGCATAAAGCTATAGAAACATTTTCTTCAACTTCATGATAAAAATTTGTATGATTTATCATGTTATTCTATCAACACTTGGAGGAATTATTTCTAAGAGCACTGCATAATCAATCAAAGGTATAATCATATTTCATTTTAGCATTTCTTTTAGATTTAACCTCTTACCTACTAGGGGTGAGCTCTCTTTTTCACCATCATTGTTGTAGGGTTAATTATAACTGGGGGTTTGAATTAGGCAAGCCCCTATATAGTCTAACACTATTTTCCTCTTCTTTTGTGCAACTCTAGGCTCAAAAATAGGCTCCAAACTTATCTTGAAAGTATAGGAGGATAGTGTAGAAAGTGACAGAGACAACCAAGAAAAATTCATTGGAAAAGGCAAGGACTAGGCTACCTAGCACCATAGTCCACCTAGACTAGAGGACCTAGAAACATAGTCTAGATTTTTTGACCTACAATTCAACCCGAAGCTAGTTTGGAGACTTCCGAGACCTTTTTGACCCCTTTTCTGACCTTTACACCTATCAAGACTAGGGTGCCTAGCCACAATGTCCAACCATTTTAAGATCACATTTCATACACATGTTCCTTTATGTATCCCCGTTCTAATTTTTTACCCCTCAGTTCATTTCCAATTTTTCACATGTCTTATTAAGTTGTTTATTATCAATATTGCATCATTTAATCTAGTTATTACAATTTTCACATCCAATCAATCAAATCAAAAGAGGTCAATCAAAACCATACTACCCATCTCTCCCAAGGTTTTGAAGTTGGGCCTAATAGGTTGTTCTCCAATATAATTGATGGGATTGGATTTGATTCCTAGTGTGCATATTTAGCGTAGTGAACCCCATTTCCACGACTTTACACTAGATTTTATATCGCTGCTAATTACAAGACATGAGTAAAGGATGTGTCATCAATATAAAATATAAAATTGTTATAACATATTGAAATATTTGTGTTAGTAGATATAAAGGGATTGCAACCTATAAATTATCATTTTCTATTATAAAGGAGAGGTGTGCATAATAATAAACATAGAGAGACTGAATAAGTGCATTAAACTGATAGAAAAGGAATCATTTTAATCTTGACTTCAAAATATGTCAATGGCAAGTAAAAAAACCTAAATTGACCTATATAATTAAAAGAGAAGTTAAAATAGATTGGAAATGCAACAATAAGTATCATAAATATTAATGGTATCCTGGATTGTTGTGGGTGTAGGGAATGCAAATATTGGTGTTGTTGGTGTAAATAAAGATTGGCAAGTATAAAATTGAATCTAAAAGGATTCCTAAGAAATTAATGTAATCTGAAAAAGAATCTGATTATATTAACATTATGTGTATCCCGCAATTGCTATTGGATTTGAAATAGAGATAGATCTATTATCTTATTACCAAAAAAACCAAGCTAGAGATCACTTCAAATATGAATACATACCGAATACTGCTTCTTGAGGTTTTCATTGTTTTATCTCTTTCCTCTTCTTCGCATACCTCCATTCTCATTTTGTACCTTTCCTTTTCCTTTCTCAATCTCTCCTTCTATTCTATGTCAAAATGCTAGTCTCTAAAGAGATATAAAACAATGTAAACAAAAATATGGATATGCAATTTTTTAAACCCTTGTCATTCTTAGTGTAGTCCCCATAATTCTTTCCCAACAAGATATATATCCCCAATGAATTCATGATTTTTTTCATGATGTAACAATTCAATAATTAAAATTATCATATTTTTACAATCCATAATAATATCCTGATGATGGATCACAGAGTGTGATCCGAAACATTGATGCAAAAAAAAGTCACACAATCAAATCCATAAAGTAGCTATAGTTCAATAATTACTAACAACTTTCATGAAATGGATGGTGAGAAGAATCGAGTGCATGGAGACTATTTTCCTTAAATCTAGCTATCCTTGGACAAAACATGTTAGAGTAACTATCCACTAACTTTAATTACTTTTTCATGCAAAAAATCCTTTTCTAATTTCATCCTTCTTAAATGTGATAGAGAATTCATGTCAGGAATGCAGACAAGACTAAACAACTCTTCCTAAATTATTACATTTGATAAAGAGAAAAGTATTTAGTAATTTATTTATTACAAAAAATAGAATTTTTATTTCTTACTAATCATTTAATTGTATATTTTAAAAATTAAAACTATAATTAAAAATAGGTAAGGGAATTTAGTTTGTGGCATATTTATCCCCTAAAAACATCAACATTGTCTTGATACATCAATCAAAATTTATCATCATATTAAAAAAAAAAAAACCCAACAAGATTCATACTAAACATGGTTTGTAATTTCACCATCTAATATAATATAATCAACATTTTACAAATATTTTAGATGACACAAGCATGTGCATCCATCAAAACAATCATTTTCAGTGATAAATTCAACATGAGTGGGAATTACATTACTATCATTTATTTCACAAATTTAGGTTGTGTCTCTCTGATATTGTTGTCTTCCTTGCAATGATGCTAACTTGTTTATTGCACTTACAGAAAAAACACTAAAGCATCAATCCATGTTAGTGCCCATAATTGAAATCAAAATCAAAGATTCCTCAAAATATTTCTCCTTGTCCAAATAAGATTTACTTATCTTAGAGCTTAAGCAAGTAGAAACTTTTTTTTGCATATTTTATATAGCTTCAAAATCACATTAATGAGCATTCATACCCTTGCAGTTCCATTAATTTACCAAGTTACTAGGTATTTATCATCATCATTCCTATCACGTCCTTATAGACACTTGCTCTATTATTATCTCATTCACAAATATCAATACCTTATAAAAGATCATTTCAAAGTTTAATATTTTAAGGGGAAAAAGATCATTTGGGGACTATAACTTCCAACAAAGAATAGCTTTAAGCTAGATCACAACTTGATTTTATATATATTGTTCATACATACCATTTTGCATATGGTACTTAGGTGTGTTCATAGATCATACATGCATAATCGTCAATCACTTGAAAAGTTAGTGGATCCACCTAGCTATTTATGTGACCCAGGCTCTAATGCCCATCTCGTCACAACAATAAATAAGAATACAAATCAACTAATGTAAAGTACACAACCCTTAACTATCTCTAAAATTAAATAAATGCTCAAATTTGCATTAATTTAAAAATGGAATGAAATAACTTCAATAAATATCAAAATATTTTATTTTTATATTATTACAACTATGAGCATTTATTTATTTGTGAGATAAAGTTTAAGGGAAAAAAACCTTACAAAAGGAGTATGGACTTGACTAACCTTGCACTACAATGGTCAATGGATACTCTTCCTAATCTGGTGCATGGACAAGGGCGATGAGGCTCACAAAGTGGAGGTAACCAGGCACATCACCCTTCTAAAGGAAACCATGGGGGCTAGAAGACTAGTAGGATGACCTCTTTTTCTCACCCCACCCCCAACATAAAATGCCCCCACCAAATTGGAACAATGGACATTGAGAAAGATGAATAGTAAATGGGTCATTGTTGCTAGGTGGAAAAATGTAATTTTATAAAATTTTGGATTTTTGACATCTCATTTTTTAGCAACAATGTATTTTGGGTTTGGCCCCCCTAGTGTCGAATTAATCAATCAAATTAAAGATTTCATATTAATATTAAACAATAATTAGTATTATAATACAATATTTTTGGAAATTTGAGTTGTGTTGCTTATGTTGTCATTGATGTCAACCAGGCTGGTCTTGTCATTGATGTCACTGTGTGTAGTGTGGATATTGTAGAGGGTCTGAAAATGAGTTTCCATATGTTGTTATGTTGTTTGGTGGTGATCTTGAGTAAGTATGTGGTGTTTTTGGAAGGCTAGTGTAGTGGAAGATACAATATGTAGGAAAGAGTATTTAAATGTCTTTATAAAAGAATGCTCTGCATTCCTCCAGTTCTTGATGTTGTTGACCTAGGGTTCTAAGTATAATGTCTATATTTTGTAGATTTTGAACTATCATGTTTTTAGGTTCTCAGTTGCTCAAGTGATGAAGTTGGTTGTGACAATTTGCTGACAGTGAAGTCCATCAAAACTGTGGGATGCAAAATTCATTCTTCTATTAACAAAGCAAAGTCAATTAGAAACCAGGGAAATCATGAATCCCTTCTAATCAAAGAATTTAACAAACTAACAATGAAATGATGCAAGATCAAATAAAATAGGAATTATAAATCAATTCAAATAAAACTCCCTATTCCAAGATTTGCATATTGCTTCCATTGCTCTTCTCCTCTTCGTGGTATGATGGCTCTCAGATATTGCACCGGTAACCTGCAAGTGACACAAAGATTCAAAGTTCGTGATTCGGGATGATTGTGAGGATTGAATGCTCAATTTATAGAAAATTGGAGAAGATTGATTGAAAGGTGGAACAGAATGATCAAGAGGTGGAACTCAGGTGAGCTCAAATGAAAATTGATAGTTGAACTGTTGATTGTAGGAGTGAAACTCAATAGACTGAATAGATTAATTGAGTCAACTGATTGAGAAAAAGCTGATTGAAGGAAGAAAAAGAAGGATTGGTGGAAATAAAGAGGATGACACAGAGAGCTTAATTTAGAAAAAGCTAACTAAAAGATGGAAATAGAAGTTGAAGAGATAAATGATTTAATTAATTAATTTATTGAATTAATTAATTTAGCATGTGCTTGCATTTAGATTTAGATTATTAATTTAATCTTTGCATGAGATATTATTCAAATAATTGAATTTATTAATTCAATTTAGCATTTGAATATATTTAGAACTTGACTTTGATTTTCAATTTGGTTTTTGAAATCATGCACATGTATTTGAATTTGGAAGAAATTAGAAGAATATGAAATTAAATGAAATTAGAATTTGGAGAACTAGAATAATCAATTGGTTAATTAAATAATTTAAAGAAACTATTTAATTATGTAGAAATGGAATTTAATTATATAATAAAGATTATTTAAATTAAAGGATTAAATCACAATTAATTAAATAATAAATATTTAATTAATATTTAGAAAAGGGTTGAATGATTAGATGATTAGAGATAGGATTTGAATAATTAGTAATTTATTTAAATAATAAAGATTATTTAAATTGGGGAATTAATCAGAATTAATTAAATAATAAATATTTAATTAATATTTAAAAAATGATTAAAATGATTAAATGATGATAGAATAGAAAAATAGAATAATTAATAAGATGATGAGGAAATATGAAATTAGAAGAAATATATTAATTAAATTAATTAAATAATAAAGATTATTTAACCAATTAGACGAACAATTAGTACATGATGAATGAGACATTTTTAGGTGTCTACATTTGCCCCTCTTTGAGACAAAGTTGGAACGACATTGTTTCAAAGAAAATGAAAAATTATGCCCCAGTATGCCTTGGTATTGTTGTATAGTGTAAATATGCCCCCTCGGAAAAGGTGGTCGAGAAATTCAAAAATTGAGACCATGTTTTCGATACTAGTTTAAAGAGTAAGCGTATGAAATTTCGTGTCATTTTGAGATCATTTGAGTAGGATACAAGTTGTTTGAAGCTGGCAGGGACCACGGGCATAAGGGTGTCGTAAAACCCTAATTTTTTAGCTATAAATAGAGAATTCTAGGTTTTCATTTGCTTATTTGTGATTTGGTAGTTCCTTGGTTTCTTTGCAATTTATGTGCTTGTTTCTGAGTATTTTGATCATCATGGCTAGTTATAGAGCTCGATTACACTTGTCGAACTAAGTACGTTCATTTCAGAGACCTCCTGGGACTGGTGGCATGGTATTTTTCATTGTTTTTCCTGTTTATGCCTGTTTTTCAAAAATTGTCCTTGATCATTTTTTGCTCTGCATTACGCAATCGCTTGTCGACTTTCACGCATTAGTGTTTAGTGTACCGGAAATGCTTTAAATGTTACGCATGTGTCGTAAGTGTCACGCATTAGCTTTAACATGCTACATTCATGTGTATCATTATGCATAAGTGTTTTTTGTCACGCATGCACCCATTTTGTCACACATTAGCTTTAATCATCACGCAAGAGTTTTATTTGTACCGCATAAGTCATAACTGTTATGCATTCATTGTATATGTAAGTTTTTGTCATTCATTTGAAGATATTTTAAGTTTATCTGGATCCAACATCTGATATTTTGATCATTTTCTCATTGCAGGAGAACATTGGAGTGTTATACTATCGACATAGCAGATCTAGTGGACTTGATCTTCGAGTTGACCTACTAGATGATGAGATTGATCATATTTGTCAGCTTGGTCTTTACCATGTATTGCATTTGCCAGAGGTTACGGCCAACAGGGCCATGATTACAACTTTGAGAGAGCAGTGGCACTCAGAGACATGTTTGTTTCATCTTCCGACTGGTGAGGCATCCATTACCTTAGAGGATGTATGGCGTATACTGCATATTCCCATTCATGGTGAGAGAGTTATATATGACCATGATGATGGCATTGTTGGATTATGTGCACTTTTTGAGTGTGAGATTCAGGATTTGCAGATCAGTGGCCGTTATGAGATCCCTTGGGTCCGATTAGACTATGATGACTTGACCATTATATTATGCGGTATTGTCGGTGGTTTACTGATACCTGATTGACAAGGTCATGGGTTTCTAGTTGGATGGGGCAGAGTGATTCATGATATGATTGTGCATCATCAACTGTATTCTTGGGGTACTTGTCTACTTGCCATGTTGTACTATCAGATGCATGGTATTGTGTATTTGGGATACCATTCTATCAGTTGTGGTGTTACTTTTCTTTAGACATGGGCATGGGAGCACATTTCTATTTCTAGGCCTGTCATACATGTAGACTTGCAGCCTGGTGAGCCTTATGCCTTCAGGTATATAGCAGGTATCAAACACAGGGGTTCAGGGAACACCTTGTACTGGAGACATCAGTTGGATACATTGCAGCATTTCATTTGGAGACCTTACTTAGATTGACCCGATTGGCTTGATGATGTAGTGCACTTGTCTTTCTGCCGACAACAGAGATATCTTATTGGGAGGACCTTTGAGATAGTGGATCATAGAGATGTATCTTCTTGGGTGGGTTCTCAGATAGTTTGGTGAGGTACAGGTGACACCTGTGGTTACTACATATTTTGCTCGTGTATCGCGGGAGGTATCTGATTGGGGTGTGTGTATTCAGCCACATGTTGCTTCTATTGAGTTTGATTCTTTGTAGCCATTACTCTGGGGTTGGGGTAGAGGTGGAGCGGATCTAGGGATGATAACGGAGTATGATGCATGGTTTGCTAGGCATGGGCCAGTGCCTTTGACCAATCTTGTTGTTCCGATTATAGCACAACAGATTCACCATCCTAGACAGCGGTTGAGGATAGATGCAAGGGAGAGAGCCAGAGGAGATGGTGGAGATGGGGGAGATGGGGGAGGAGGTGGTGGAGATGGGGGAGATGGTGGTGGAAGAGAGGGAGATGAGGATATAGACATTGGTGGAGACACTGAGTCTATTAGTAGTGAGGATAGCGATGATAATGAGCTGGAGATTCTTAGAGCACGGGTGGGGATGATGATGATGATATGCCAGAGTTGGAGGATGTGCCTAGTGCTGAGGATGGGAGAGGACAGGTTGATGATGAGCTGGAGACTCTTAGAGCGTGAGTTCAGAGTTTGGAGGACAAGGTCACTAGACGAGATATTGAGCAAGATCATCTCTATAGGGAGAGAGATGAGGCAGTGCAGAGATGTCAGATTACTATGGATGCCTTCTAACAGATTTTTAGAGTAGGTACAGATGCACTTGATCAAGCAGATAGGTATTTCACTGCTACATAGGAGTCTATTTATTATCGACAGGCATATGAGAGAGTCATCCCTGAGGGTCAAAGAGATCCTAGCTTTAGTGCATACATGGGGAGGAGATCGAGTAGATCTACTTCACGATGGACTAGCAGTGGTGGTGTTATGGGACCACCTCAACATCCTGGGGCAGGATCTAGTAGACAGGATCCACCTGCTGACAGAGGCAGTGTTGGTTGATCATGTTATTTGAGCCTTTGGGCTTATTTATTGTATTCACACGCATTATCATTTTTGAGCTATATATATAGCATGCGGGTTTTTTGGAAATGATCTATGTATATTATTTTCCATGTATGCTTTATATGATGTTATGAAATGTATGACGCATATCTACTTGAATTCTATATGATTCTAAATGCAATGGTAGTACATGTATGTAGTAATGATGTAAATGAAATCTAAAATGAATGCTAATGAACTCTATAATGAAATGCAAATGAATGCTATAATGAATGCAAATGAACTCTATAATGAATGCAAACGAACTCTATAATGAAATGCAAATGAACGCTATAATGAATGCAAATGAAATCTATAATAAAATGCAAATGAACGCTATAATGAATGCTTTTTTTTTTGTATGATAATGGTTGAATCAATTTTAACTCAGATACACCTTGAAGAAATGTTAGTCAGACGGTAGAGAGATTAATTGATGATAGAAAGAATGTGATTTAGACAAAAGATGAGAAACCAACAAACTATCAATAAGAAAATGAGATGAACATAAGAATGAAATTGAATGAAACATGAACCTGTGTCACATATTTTATTGCGTCAATATATATTCATCACTGAGCCTTATTATTGAGAAATGAAACTTTAGCACATCAGGGTATAAGGAACCAAGATGCAAAGATATCTCATTGTAGAAACAAACACGTAGTAGACAAGGATTGAACCCTCCATTCTGGGAATTGCGTTAGGGGTCGAGGTATGTGTGGCGATTTCACCTTGATGTGAAGGCTCTTATCGCAGACCCCACTAGAGCAATTTCCCTAGAATTTCATCAGTTCACACCACAAACAGCAAACAAAGAAAAAGATAATGGTCATCATAGACCCTCTACTCACTTGTGGACATCCTTGAGTAGCATAGAAACAATATCTGTCACCAAATGATAAAAAGATAAAGACTGACCCAGACAAAATTCAGCAACTATATTGACCTTGTGCCTTCGTTCTCAGTTGTTTGATGTGATGGTTGATAATGTCTGATCTTAGAAAGTTGCGGACCCTGTTTACACTGACCTGTCTGATTTTGAGTGTATCCTCTTCTATTTAAGATAAGATAATGATCACGTTGATATGGATATGATATAATTGATAAGATAGTTTGATCAGTTGATTGCAGATGTTTGACTAGATAGTCGTATCCTTTGTTAACTTCATGCGAAGTGTTTGCTAGATATCTGCTAGGTTATTTGTTTCTCACAATACATCTTATTGCAAATGTTTTGATTGATTGATTTTCAATTTTTAGTTCTTTTCCAAGAGCTTTTTTGATGTTTTTGGATTATGTATGTAGATTTTTGAATGTTTTTGTTTGATTTTCAAGATCGTATTTGAATGTTTTGGGTTGATCTTTTCAGGATTGTATTTGAATGTTTTTGGTTGATTTTTTTCAGGATCGTATTTGAATGTTTTTGGTTGATTTTTGGATTTTGAGTTTTTCAATTGTTTTTGAATTTTGAGTTTTTCAATGTTTTTGGATTTTTTCAGGACTTTATCTGATTTTTTGGATTTTTTCAAGACTTTATCTGATTTTTTAGGATTTTTTTTGGACTTTATCTAATTTTTAGGATTTTTTCAGTTATGCCCCCAGTGTGCAAACCTATATGACATGATGATCAGTAGAATGTATGTGGATACAAATGAATTTTTGACATGACCTATGTGAATGCAATATGCAAGATGAAGATGCATTTCATATTCGAACAAGGTTGACTGTGTTTGTATTTAGCATTTGTAATATACCGATTGAAAATGAAGGTGCAAAACATTTCATAGATAAGTGGTCAATTGATCGCTAAGGTCCTTCAGAACATTCATCTCAACACACTTAGTGACTAGGTTTTACAAATGGAGACGCGGAAAACTTCCCCATTGGTTCTTGAAACTTTGATCTTCTTTTGCCCATGTGTGTGTAGATGAGTTAATTCTTTCTCTTGTGTTCACTAAAGATCCTTAGCATCCTATACGACTAGCTACATGGATTATTCTAACTTCAAAAGCATCCTGAATAGAGCCTCACTGCAGCAAGCCTTGAGAGCTCCGACGAGGTTATAGACTGTAATTTCTCAAATATTGCTCCATTGCCAGTAGGCGTGGAGTTACTTGCATGTTCCCATAGTCAAGCTTTTTTTATCGCATTTTGTATACATAATATTACAGTTATATATCATTGCTCTATTTTGCCTTTAGATGGATATTTGGCATTGCTCTTTTTATTTTAATTTTCTTGCCTTGACTTGTAAGTAATGAAACCTACTTGGGTGTGACAATTACAGCGGCGCTGAAGTAGAATTTCAGATTTTTCACTAGTCATATGATCAACTAGGTGTCTAGAATGAATTAGAGATCTTGTTAAGGTGTGAGATATAGCAATTGATAGGTTGTGGGTTAACAAGTCTCAAATAGTGAAACCACTACCCAACCATAAGTAAAGCATCGTCACAGGGTAATGTTGAGAATGAATGACTTTAGAAACCAAAAACTTCATGTCTGAATATCTAAGAAAGGTGATGACCCTTGTTTTCTTTAGATGCAAACGAATGATAAACTCGAACAGTTGCCTTATTTTATTTGATGCTTCTATATAAGAATGCAGAACTTTAAGAATGGAATGCGTCTAAAAAGGAAACTACATGTTATGCAGTGTTTTAAATGATATGATATGCAATGTAGAAAACAAAACCTAAACTACACAGCCCTTAGGTATAATATCGCTTAAGGTGCATGTTGTTCATAGGGTCAAAGATTGGATCTCCCTCCATGGTAGCCAAATTATAGGCTCCATTGTCTATGACCCTTGTTATAATGAAAGGACCTAGCCAATAAGGTTCAAATTTCCCTGGCCTTTCTCATCTTGCTAAGTTCCTTTGATTCTCTTTAAGTACTAGGTCTCCCACTTGAAAGGTTCGTGGGTGGACCCTTTTATTATAACTTCATCTCAGTCTGTTTTGATATCCTTGTAAATGATTGAATGTAGTTTGTCATTTTTCATCAAGGGTCTCTAGTTCTTGCAACCTTGCTACCCTATAGTCTTCTTCTGATATAATGTTCTGTAAGGATTCTCTTAGAGATGGTATTTCTATTTCAATGGGGAGTATTGCTTTTGTACCATAGACCAAGGAATATGGCATTTCTCTTGTAGGTGTGCATACTCCTGTTCTGTAGGCCCAAAGAGTGGGATTTAACTAGAGATGCCAGTCCTGTCCTATGTCAGTGACTACTTTCTTAAGAATTTTCAATATTGTTTTATTTGTAGCCTCTTCTTGCCCATTACTTTGTGGATAATATGGCGTGGCAAATCTCTATTGTATGTGGAATTTGTCACACAACTCTTTCACTTCCTGGTTTTTAAATGGACGCCCGCTATCTGTAACAAAGCACATTGGAATTCTGTATCTACATATAATGTAGTTGAGCATGAATTTTTCTATCTGCTTTCTAGTGGTGTATGTTAAAGGAATCGCCTCAACCCATTTGGTAAAGTATTCAGTGGCTGTCAAGATAAACTTGTGCCCGTTGGAAGAAGTAGGGTTGATTTTACCTACTAGATCTAATCCCCATTGTGAAAATGGCCATGGTGATGTGATGGGTTGAAGATCTTGTGCTAGTTCATGAATAAGGTCTCCATGCATTTGGCATTGTTTACACTTATGTACATACTTATAAGCATCTTTTTCCATGGTTGGCGAGTAATACCTTGTTCTCAGCAGTTTCTTTGATAATGGCAGACCGCTTTGGTGAGCCCCACAGATTCCAACATGGACTTCTTTTAAAGCAAGGTGTGCTTCATTCTCATCCAGACATCGGAGAAGAGTTCCATCGAAACCCTTTCTATACAAAGTATTAGCTATAATGATGTATCTAGATGCCTGACGAATAAAGGTCTTCTTTTGATTTCTCGACAGATCCGGTGACATGTATTGGGTGTGTAAATATGTATATATCTCATTGTACCAAGGTGATTATGGAACCACGATTGCACATACATAGTCTGATAAGGGAGTCTCATATGCAGGTAGCATTAACTGTTCTATAATAAACTCAAACTGAGTTTCGTTAGCAGGCATATTCAAAAGAGATCCTATGGTTGCCATTGCATCTGCTGCCTTGTTTTGAATTCTTGGGATTTGTTCAAAGGTAATTTTTCTAAAGTGTTCCTTGTAATCTTAGACCAACTTCTTATAAGGCATGAGTTTGTCATCCTTCATGTTGTAATCATCATTGACCTGGTTTACAATCAACTGCGAATCACCATAGACCTATAACTCGTGTATTTTCCATTGTATAGTTGTGCAAAGCCCTATGAGGAGAGCTTCATATTCTGCCATATTGTTGGTGCATACAAAATTGATCCTAAATGACTTAGGTATAACATCCCCTTGAGGAGTAATGAAGAGAATACCTGCTCCAGATCTGTGATTTGTAAATAATCCATCAAAGTATAACTTCCACATTATTGAGACAGTTAGTGTAAACACAGATTCGTCTGGAAAGTCTATCAGCAATGGGTGATTGTCTTGTATAGGAGCCTCTGCTAATTGATCTGCTATGATTTGTCCTTTGATAGCTTTTCTATCTATGTATTCTATATCAAACTCACTCAAGATCATAACCCACTTGGCCAATAGCCCAGTCAATGTTGCTCTGCTCAATAGGTATTTGAGTGGGTCAAACCGTGCAATGAGTTGTACCTTATGACTCAACATGTAGTGTCCGAGCTTTTGGGATGCAAATATTACTGCTAAGCATGCTCTCTCTATGGGGGTATAATTAAGCTCATAGCTGATCAGGGTCCTACTTATATAATAAATGGCTCTTTCTTTTCCATTTTTATCATGTTGTGCCAATAGAGCTCCCAGAGCTGAGTTCGTTGCTGATATGTATAATAATAGAGGTTGTCCTGGAGTAGGAGATATTAACACTGGTGTGTTCAAAAGATAATTTTTTAGAGCTTGGAAAGCTTCATGGCATTGTTCTGTCCATTTAAAAGTAACTCCTTTCCTGAGTAAATGCTAGAATGGGTGACACTTATCTGCCAACTGTGCTATGAATCTCATTATGGATTGCAATCTTCCTTGTAACCCTCTAAGTTGTTTAAGTGTTGATGGAGGTTGTATATCAATGATTTCCTTGACCATGGCAGGGTCTATTTCAATTCCTCCGTTTGATAATATAAACCCTAATAGTTTACTTGTTGTTACGCCAAACACACATTTCTTCAGATTTAATCTGACATTATATTGTTCCAACTGATCAAATATTTGTGTAAGAACTGCAAGGTGACTTTCTCTAGTTTGTGATTTAGCCAATATGTCATCCACATAATCTTCCATTATGTTATGGATCATGTCATGAAATAATGTTGTCATGGCTCTCTGCTATGTTGCCTCGGCATTTTTAAGATCAAATGGCATCACATTCCAGCAGTATGTTCCCCATGGGCATGTAAAGGTCATTTTATGTTGATCTTCTGGTGCAATTTTAATCTGTTTGTATCCTAAAAAACCATCCATTAAGGATAGCATCTCATTTCTGGTTGTTAGGTCAACTATCATGTCAATATTAGGTAGTGGGAAGTCATCCTTAGCGCAAGCTTTATTTAGATCTCAAAAATCGGTTCAGATTCTGATGCCTCCCATGGGCTTAGTCATAGGTACCAGGTTTGATATCCATTCTGTGTAGTCAATAGGTTTGATAAAACCTACATCCAGCAACTTTTGTAATTCTATTTTAACCAGTAATACGATACTTGGATGCATTTTTCTCAATTTTTGCTTGTAAGGTTTAATTCCTGGTATCAATGGTAAGTGATGCAACACTAATTATTTGATAGGTCGTTGTTTAAAAAAATGAATGAATCTATCTTTTTCTTCTTTGCTCAGTGATTTTGCCAGATGGATGCTATGTACAACTTCCCCTTCTGCTATATTTACTTCTTCTGTTTCCTCTGTAAGTAATGCTGAACTTTCTCTTTCCATAAGAATATTATCCAAGTCATTAGGGGTAGTTTCATCCTTATCTTTTGTTTGAGAAGTACTTTCTTCTCCAAAGTATGCCATTCTATTTAGGTCTATAGCAAACCCTGCTTTATGATCACCTTGCGGAAATCCCTCTCTGACTCCTAGAAATTCTGAAATCGCTTCGTCATTTTCAAACCAATCCAGCGTTGGTTTTTCTTCTTGCCCTCAATCAATCAAGTGTGAATGTACTAGGGGTAAATCAGTATTCCTTTCTGTAGTAGAGTCTGATAACATGAAGACTTGATTGTTTGATATTACACTGTCTGGTGGGATAGAATCATGGAGTGATAAGAATTCGTAGTCATGAGAATTTGTCTCACTGTCAATATATGTTTCATCATATGAGATATCATCACTTATTTCTTCTTGTTTCTATCCATGATTCTGTTGTAGATTGACTGGTTTTCTTTGTGCATTAGTGACCCTTCTTAAGCCAGGTATAAGCCTTTGAAATATTTCTTCATCTATTTCGTTAGGTTGAGCCTAAGTTTCTTCTCGTGGTAAAAGTAGTGACAATAAACATGGGTGGGAATCAGGTGGTGGGGGTAATCCTGCATCTGTTGCCACATTAGCCTGTAATGTTGTGTCAATAATTGCATCATTTTGTAACTCCACAGTAGGTTCTTGTAAGAGTTGTCTCATGTCTTCCCCATCTGATTGTGTGCTTGGTGATGTAGGTACCTAATTGCTTGTTTGAGATAAAGATGGAAGAGCCTGTGTAGACAAATTCCTTTGTGATATGTAATCTGATGGTTTGCTTGGTCAATTTAGTATATCAAGGGTACGATGTCTGTCTTGTGTGATATGTTTTACATGCTTGTATCCTAATCCTTGATTTCCTGGATTATCATTAGGAACAATAGGTTCTAGTCTTCCTTGCTTTTGTAACCCCAGGCCTGTGGTACCATCATATCCATGTCTTTGGAGTATTTTAAATCCATTGCCATTCTGATCTGTGTGTATTTTGGGTGTTGTCATATGATCTTCTTCTCTATATATCCAATGGTTAACATCTTCGTTCAAGGATTCTTCCTCTAAGTCTCCCTATCTAATGAAAGAGCATGAGTCTGAGTATTTGAAAATTTCTTTTCCTTTGTCTTTCTTTTGTACTGTAGTGTGCGGTTTCCCAAAGGACTTAGGAGAAAGAGACAATTGTTTCCCATTTAAATTATTTGCAATAGAGTACTCTCCACAACCCATATCCTTTATTTGTAAGGAGGATGTCGTAGGCATATCTTTTTGTGTTTCTGTGATCTTTAACATTTCCAACTGTGTAGTGAGAGGTGCAGCCTGATTGATAGGTACCTGATTATTGATACTATCTTTTAGATAATTACAATGTCGAAACGGATTTGGATCACCCTTTATGGTGATTTCAATACCATTGTATGGGAATTTGACACACTGATGAAATATGGATGGTACTTCTTGCATGGTGTGGATCCATGGGCGGCCCAATAACATGTTATATCCCAGCTCTCTGTCCAAGACTTGAAAAGTGACCTCTGTCATTATTGGTCCTACTTGTACAGGTAATGTTACAATGCCTTTAGATGGACGTTCTTCATCATCGTAAGCCTTGATGTTTATCCTTTTGGAAGAATCAATGTGAAGTTAAAAATATCCCAGTGCTTTGACTAGCTTTAAGGTACAAATGTTCAGACCGGCTCCCCCATCTATAAGTACTTTTCTGATTCTTTTCTTGTGAATGTAAGCTTCTAGATGTAGTGGGTCATTATGAAGCAATTTATCACTAGGAATATCTTGTTCTGTAAATGCAATATGTGTACCTTGTGTTAGATTTCCTACCAATGACTGGAAGGCACGTTCATCTATATCTTTGTCCACTACTGAATCTTGAAGTGCTTTGTCCAGTATAGCTCTATGATTGGGTGAAATATGCAGTAGTTTGAATAAGGATATTTGTGCTAGAGTTTTCTTAAGTTGCTCAACTACATTGCAAGTCCCTACTGCTGGTGGTTGATTTTGTGGTATCCCTTGCAAGGTTACCTTTGACCTACGAGTAACCACTACACAGTCTCTGTCTCTGGGAGTAATTGTGATTGTAGCAATTGTATCATTTGTATCACAGGTTGTCTTATCTAGAATTATATTAAATCCTTCTTCATAGTCCCAATGTGTATGTTTGACATTCATAATATGTTCAATGAGTTCATCTTCAAACCAATCTGAGTGAGATGGTTGATCCTGCCCCTAGTCTTGGAGACAAAGATTCGTATCATCATCTTACTTTGGTCCCTCAGATATCATGCAAATTTGGTAGTCATCTTTATGAGTGTCTTGATATTGGTCCTCCTGATCAGGTGTTTCTTATGAATCATTATTTGTTGTATCTTCTGAGCTAATGGCATGAATAGTGTAGTTGTATGAGACCTTTGTGTAGTTAGCCATATTGTCTTGGGTACCTGATGTGGTAGCTTTTCAATTTGTAGCAACTTGCCATTTTGTGACCTTTAGTCCTATGATAATCGTAGAAATCATTGTCATTCCACCATGTGGGTTTGAAAGGACCTGGTTCATATACTCTTACTTCAGGTAGAGTGATCATGTTTGTTTGTATTAACTTTTTGAGCACTGACTCAATAGGATCTCCTAAAGGTGTGTAATTTCTTCTTGGAGCATTTACCCTGGGGTATCTTGTGTTTGTATTTTGCGTACCATTTACATTGGTTGAGGTTGTGTTATTCCTGGTATGTGGATTTGTTGACTGAATCATTCCAAGTGATAAAATGGGTTGAGTTCTATTTATTGTTCTGGCGTCTACAATACCATCATTAGTCACATTTTTGTTTTTTGACCAAAACTTAGATTTGTCATTGTTGTTGGTATTGCCATACTTAATAAGACCTTGTTCTACCATGCCCTTCTCACATTTGAGAGCCTTTTCTATGATTTGTTTGAATGTGGTAAGACACTACATTTGTATCGGATATTTTATCTTAGGAATTAAATTTTTTGTAAACATATCCACTTGCTTTGTTTATGGGATAACTGTCTTGCATCTCTTGTAGAGAGCCCTCCATCATTGTATGAAGGATGCAAATGTTTCATTCTCATATTTCTTAGCGGCACATAAATCCATCAAAGTAACCGGGGTGTCAATATTGTGTGAGAAGTTTGCAATAAATTGTTCAGCTAATTCCCCCCATGACATGATGGTTGATGGTAGATGTGAAAACCACTCTAAAGCCGGACCTCCCAAACTTGTAGGGAATAGTCTCATTAGGTAAGTATCTTTTGAGGCAACTTCTATACATGTCGTAAAAAATTCTCTGATATGATCTCTAGGATCACCCTTCCCTCGATATCTATCAAATTTGGGTGTTTCAAAATGTTGTGGGAAAGGTGGCATGTATAATGTGTGATCAAATGGATAAGGACGTAAGTCCTGCATTGTGTAGTTCTTTTTATCATTACCAGTTTGTATGGTCGTCATCTATTGTTGCAAACTCTGTACTTGCTATGTCAGAATATCTGTTCATGTCAAAGGTATACCTTGTGTGTGTGTGTATGTCCCACAAAAGGATTTGTGGTTTCATAACTAGGAGGTTGTTGAAAGGTACCAAGATTATAACCTTGTGTGTTGTGTGTTCCAGTAGGTACTGTGAAATAGGCGATATGTGAACCCATGTTTGGTTGGGTTGTTCCTGTTGTATTGGTAATACCTAGATTTGCATTTTGATAACAATATGTGGATCCCATAGAATAGGCAACTGGAGGTTGGGTTACACTTGTTGCTTGCTTTTGAATAGGTGCTGAGACACTTGACATTATCGATATGTTCTGTGATGGTATACTAGCATTGATCACTGAAGATGACACGCTTGTTTGAAAGTTTGCATTTGTATTGACATTTGTTGGGAGAGTACGTTTTGAGGAAGATTGGAGATCGTTGCTTGTATTTGCGTCAAGGGTGGTGTTTGACTGTTATCTTGACCTAAAGTTTTTCCTGGTGGTAAAATCTTTGTGACATCAAAATCCTCAGGTAATTTTGCCCCATTTGGTATTAACAACGAAAGATACTTGTCCCTATCGCTATGTATAAGTGCATCTAGGATCATGAGAACATGCGGGTCTTGTTGTGCAAACTCAATTTTTTCCTTTGTAAAATGTTGTTGTAATTCATTTATGGTGGACATTGTCTGTGTACCTGAGTGTTGACCTGTTGACATGTCCATGTTCCAAGTAAGGTTTATAGACTATGTGTTGTTCGGGTCCATTATTCCTTTTGCTTTCTAGGACCTTGTGACGGGCATCTAAAATTGCCTATATGATGATGCTTCTATGCAAGACGATGACCTAACACTAGACAGTAGACATAAATATGAGGTATGCAATACTATACTAGATGCTCTATTGAGGATTTTGATGTGAGACCTTTTTAGCTTTTCTAGCTTTCTCTAATGCAAGTCTTTCCATTTGTTGACGAAGTTGTTCGGCCTCAATCTCTCTATCAATTGTATGGGCAATCCTAGACTCAATATCTATCTTGTGTATGACTCCCATATATTGGGGTGCGCTTCTTCTTAAATCCCAAGCTAAGTTAGCTAGACCATCAATGATTTCTCATTGACCGCCATTTGGAAGTAGATTAGGTTGCTCGAAGGGGAGCAAACCATCACCTGGGAGACCCATGAAGGCACATGCTATGAACCTATAACTGAAAATAGACTTAGACGTATATGAGGTATAGGTGAAAACGTATATGATAAATGGTGGACTATGCAACTAATATGGTTGATAATGCAAAAGACTTAGGATGATAATGAGGACGTAAGTGGGACAATGCAAAAGACTATGGAAGATAATGAGGATGTAAATGGGACTGTATGCAAAATACTATGGTCGATAATGAGGACATAAATGGGACTTATGCAAAAGACTATGGTCGATAATGAGGACGTAAATGGGACTATACAAAAGACTATGGTCACAAGTATGCAAGGACATTTTGAAAATCAATTTCAAAATGGACTTTGTTTTTGGTAACTTCATGTGTAGGACAATGTTTTGTAGTTTTCCAAGTCTGAGAACAATGGTTGGTAGGTATGTATAGCTAACTGACTCAATTTTCATACAATCTCAAAAAATTCGGAGATATGTGGGATAGGGCTTGAAATAGCCCAAGGGACTGACTCAATACTGGTCTATCACAACGATACATAAAAAAGCACGGAATACAATCTTAGGCTGGATATTGGACACCATTCAGTGAGGCCCCCGCAGCAAAATACCGAAACAAGATGGACAGATAGAGAGTCTGGCAGCACTGGCTCCACTCCATGGCACACACTTCTCGGGCATGCCAGTCTCTCTTACCCCGAAGATCCGAAGATCTTATCACCGAGGGATTTATGTCTCATAATGTAAGGTACATGAGGGGTATCTATGGGGTACGATCCACATTCCCGGAACCACTGAATGTAGGATTTTTGGCAACTAATTTGGTTCTTAGTATTAGGTTTCGAGGGATCCTGATCCAACGATGGATTCTTAGAGAAAGTCACTTAAGGCTTTAGTTGAGCTTATCGGTGTAGGAAAGGCCCCCACATACGTTGAATTCACTCAACACTCTAGCCGTGTGACCAGTATATTTATATAGTAGCTCGAAAAACCCGCTTGAGAGTACGCTGGGAGAGATGATATCCCCAACACATCCCAATTTGAAGTACCTCTGTGGGGTGATGAAATCCCCAATCAAAGATACCCCTCACTACGTAGAACAAAAAGAAAATTTGGATGTCATTGTCACCTTCCTTCTTTCTCCCATGGGCTCGATGGCGGGTAGAAAGTAAGTTAGTGCAACTGTAGGTCCACCCCAGACACAATGAAAAGTTTCTTTCCCTTAAGAAAATGAAAAATGATTTAATCTAATGCAGCCTGATTCATGTTTGTTTTATAGCCCAAATTTAGGTGTTAGATCCGTAAGTGCATGTCAATTTTAAACACCAAATCCAAGAATGAAGGCATACATGTCAATTTTAACCATTTGTTTGATTTTTAAACACCAAAAACCAAGTGTAAGATGCATGCATGTCAATTTTAGCCCATGTTCATTTTAAGCACCAACAACGAAGTGTGAGATTATCCATGCATGTCAATTTTAACTGTTGTTGATTTTAAGCACTAAAAATTGAAGTGTGAGATGTGCATGTAAAATTACTAATCTAATCCTCTCTATGAATCTGTCATAGGCTATAAATAGAAGATTAGTAGAAAAATAAACGAACAGAAAATAGAAATTCAAAACTTAACAGAGGCGACTGTGTAATACTACCTGAGCGATTGTGTGATGCTTACTAAGCGAATGCGTAAATCTGACAGAGTGAATGCATGACGTTATCTACTCGATTGCGTAGCACTAACAGGTCGATTGCGTGATAGAATGTAGACAACAACAAAAAATTAGAAAAATACAAGAAAACTAAACCCGATCAGGAACCTGCGAAACCAATTGTGAAGCCCTAGCCAAATCCCTCATCATCCATTCAATATTTATTAGATCATATTTAAATGTATAAGAAAGAACTAGGCTATTATATCTGTCTAAGGCCAGTTGTTCTTCCAAATCCTGTATCAATTTTTCTGCCTGGAGATCTTTTTGATATCGTTTGGCTTCTCTCCTTTGTTGTTTCATCCTTCTTGCACCTGAAATCTTGAACTGAACTTTTCTTGCCATAAACTGTGTTAATCAAATCCTGAAATAAAAAAGTAATTTTGATCCTAGATTAACCAAATTTAAGATAGAATTATACAGAAGCAATAACAGACAGAAGAAAAATAAAACAGCAATTAACCCTGCGGATAAGTGACCCAGAAAGGGCGATTGCGTGATCTGGACAGGGCGATTGCATGACCCTGTCAGAGCAAATACGTGACCCCAAAGGGTCGAATGTGTAATTATGTCTATGTGATTGCGTGACGATGTAAGCTCGATTGCGTGGCAGAAAATCTCTTCTCAAAATTCTTGCAACCTGCAAAAAAATGAATAATCCATACAATCTGCAAAAATCACACAGAACACAAAAAAAGGTTAAATTGTTGTCAGTTCATGTCGGGTTCACCAAAATGTGGGATGCAAAATTCATTCTTCTATTAACAAAGCAAAGTCAATTAGAAACCAAGGAAATCATGAATCCCTTCTAATCAAAGAATTTAACAAACTAACAATGAAATGATGCAAGACCAAATAAAATAGGAATTATAAATCAATTCAAATAAAACTCCCTATTCCAAGATTTGCATATTGCTTCCATTGCTCTTCTCCTCTTCGTGGTATGATGGCTCTCAGATATTGCACCGGTAACCTGCAAGTGACACAAAGATTCAAAGTTCGTGATTCAGGGTGATTGTGAGGATTAAATGCTCAATTTATAGAAAATTGGAGAAGATTGATTGAAAGGTGGAACAAAATGATCAAGAGGTGGAACTCAGGTGAGCTCAAATGAAAATTGATAGTTGAACTGTTGATTGTAGGAGTGAAACTTAATAGACTGAATAGATTAATTGAGTCAACTGATTGAGAAAAAGCTGATTGAAGGAAGAAAAAGAATGATTGGTGGAAATAAAGAGGATGACACAGAGAGCTTAATTTAGAAAAAGCTTACTGAAAGATGGAAATAGAAGTTGAAGAAATAAATGATTTAATTAATTGATTGATTGAATTAATTAATTTAGCATGTGCTTGCATTTAGATTTAGATTATTAATTTAATCTTTGCATAAGATATTATTCAAATAATTGAATTTATTAATTCAATTTAGCATTTGAATATATTTAGAACTTGACTTTGATTTTCAATTTGGTTTTTGAAATCATGCACATGTATTTGAATTTGGAAGAAATTAGAAGAATATGAAATTAAATGAAATTAGAATTTGGAGAACTAGAAGAATCGAAACTATTTAATTATATAGAAATGGAATTTAATTAAATAATAAAGATTATTTAAATTAAATGATTAAATCACAATTAATTAAATAATAAATATTTAATTAATATTTAGAAAAGAGTTGAATGATTAGATGATTAGAGATAGGATTTGAATAATTAGTAATTTATTTAAATAATAAAGATTATTTAAATTGGAGAATTAATCAGAATTAGTTAAATAATAAATATTTAATTAATATTTTAAAAAAGATTAAATGATGATAGAATAGAAAAATAGAATAATTAATAAGATGATGAGGAAATATGAAATTAGAAAAAATATATTAATTAAATTAATTAAATAATAAAGATTATTTAACCAATTAGATGAATAATTAGTAAATGATGAATGAGACATTTTTAGGTGTCTACAAAAACTAATCGAGAAAATGTTTTGCATTGCTCTACTATGTTGATTTTGTTAGCATTTTTGTCATTGATGTCTAGTATTTTTCAATCTCATAAAATCTGAAGAATGAAATGACAAAGATCAGATTTGATGTTTAACAAATTGAATGATTGCTCAAGAGAATAGACATATCTTCAATCTATTTTTGCACACTAAAACATGTTTTGCAAACAGTTCAATAGAATGTTCAATTTGATCAATTTAGTGGTCAAATCTTAATCTAAAAACAAAATCAAATTATACAATTTTGACGTAATGTCTAAGAGAAACATGCAATCTGGTCTTTATTGTCATCGGTCACCATTGTTACTTACAACTTCCTCCTAACCGATGAGGAAGTTACTAGTTATTTTCTCCTATTGATGGAAAAAGATAATACTATATATATGTGTTGTATGAGTTCAATGGAAGGGCATTGGTAGTAATGTGTGTGTATGTTGTTATATGATGAAGATGTAATGCTAGTCACATACAAAACATATCATTTGAAATGAAAGTGTTATACTGGTTCTTCTCAAATCAAGTATAATTGTATTTTTCCTTAAGTCTATTCAGAGTTTGTGAGGAAAAGAAAAGGGTGTTGATAATATTCACGTTCTTTGTTCATATGCAAAGTATCAAATGATCTGTTAGTTGGCAACTTTCATATTTATTAGTATATTTTTTAGCTGACCTATTCAACTTTTGGAAGTATACTCAAATCGTAGCAGATTCTTATTACAGTTGGGTCAATTCACTTTTCAACAATTTTCTTATAGAACATTTAAGGATTGCATATATTCAAACTGTATTGGTTCACATATCTCTAATTATGTAAAAGGGTAAAACTTTAGAAATAGAAATCATTCAGTTTGTAATTGTAATCAGTGCTTCAAGTAAACTGGGGTAGTGATCAGATTGTTGAATAGATATTCAGATTGGTAAGTATGTGCTCATATTTAGAAGAGTTATTTCTTTTATCATAGGGGATTGGTGACTCTGTAGGGTTGGTGTCCTTAAAACATTGTAATCAAGATTCATTGTGAGGCTAGATTAGGACAATCGATCTTAGCAACATTTCTTAGTATAGTTTTTTCATCTTGAGTTTCCATGTATCTTTTTGTGCATTGGTTTTATTGTGCAGTGCATCTTTTTAGATTTCAATTTGATGCTTTCATTTAATAATTTAGTTTAAAATATTTTGATAAGTTGGTAAAAAATTATTTAATTGAATAAGAATTTAATTTTTATTTACTATTGATTAACACCCCCCGGCTCCCCCCTCTTAGTAGTAAATTTGTGTTATACAGATTCAAGTGTTGTATCTTAGAGGACATGTTCATATGGTTTGCGTAGTGTTATATTTCATATTTCTTGTGTTGCTCTGGTCGGTAAGAGAATTTATGGTGTTTTGTGTTTAGTGTTGTCAATTTTGATGGTCTCTAGATAACTCAAGTGTTGTATCTCATTTGAATCATACTTTTTGGTTTGGATATGCATTGGAGGTTAATTTAGAATGTTTATATGGGTCTCACGGTGGTGTGTGTAGATCCGCATTGAGTATTTTGCATTGGATAATGTTTTTGGTCCGACTAGTTAATGTGTTTCTTTATTTTTCTATACATTACATTTGATGACATCTTTGAAAGATATTCTAGCATGTGTGGTTAAATGGAACCAACTTAGGAAGATGTGTTATATTATATTTGGGTCCCCTTTATCTCTTGAAGTGGAACACATTATGTAATTTGGTCTAAGTGATTGACTTTGTGTAATTCATGTATATCTTGTTTGTGACCGACCTAGTTGAGGGTTTCAATGTACAAACTTGTAAGAATGGGACTGTCAATGTGTGATTTGAGTGTGTAGATGTTGTGAATTATATGTGCAAGTAGCAAAAGTGCAAATTTCAATTTGTTATGAGCTTTAATGATCATATTTTCAATGTGATAGTATGTTGATATAGTGAATGAAGTAGGAGATATTTGTCATAATATTGTTCGCTTGACACACTGGTTCAAGGACAGTTTCATGATCAAGAGATCTTGTTCATTACATTATTTTCCTACACCTACTAGATTACAATGAGCCATTTCGCATCTTGTGTAACTCTTTGTATCTTGTCCTGAGATTGTGTGTCTTAGCATTGCAAGTCCCTTATATCTTTCCCTAAGGTTGTGTGCCTTAGTTTTTCAAGTCCAATCAAGTGCAGTAAGATCCTTAGCATTTGAGATTAAAATATTGTAATCAACTATTCATATTGTGAGTATGACTCTTACCGTGGTTTTTCCCTCAATTGGGTTTTTCATGTAAACCCAATGTTCTTGTGTGTGTTAATCTTTGTGTTTTCATGTTTCATAATTGAATAGATAAGTTAATTGTAATTTCAAGTTTAAAGGATTATTAGTAAGTTGTTTTAAGGATCGGACTAATTCACCCCCCCAGTCATATGGTGTGTTCAACAATTGGTATTAGAGCAAGGTTGGACTCTAAGATAAGCTTAACAACTTGAGGAAGGTTTGGGATGGCACAAGAAGTCTATTTGAAGGCATTGAGGTTTGATGCCACAACTTACTCTACTTGCAAGTCACAGATGGAATATCATTTGAATTCTTTATTGCTTGGAATATGGGACAGTATCAAGACTAGGTATATTGCTCCACAACTTGGTCCTACTACTCTGAATGAGGTCAATAATTACATGAAAATAATGTCAAGGAAAAAATATACATGATAGTAGTTTAAGTGATACATAGTTTTTCAAGATCAATGGGTGTATAAGAGCAAAGAAAATTTGGGATAAATTGAGCAGCATTTATGAAGGAGATGAGGAGATCAAGAAAGTCAAATTGCGGAAGCTAAAGTAGAAATTTGTGACAATGAAGATGTGTGGAGATGAGAACATTGAAAGTTGCATGAAATGAGAGAATGAGGTAGTCAACACAATCAAAGGAATTGGTGGAACAATGGAAGAAACTGAAATTGTAGGAAAAGTAATAAGAACATTGTTTAAAATCTGTAACCCTAAGAAGTTTTCTACTGAAGAAAGTCATGATATGGATAAATATACCTTGGACCAACAATATAGATCAACTCTTTGCCTTTTAGATTGCAAAACTTGGTAAGCAACACAATGAGAAGAAGGAAGAAACATTAAAAGTTACCAAGAATATTGACCATGAACCTGAAACAAGAAATGTCAATGACATGGATGAAGTTGAAGAAAACTTTGTGAGAAGATTGAAGAAAGGATCTAGGAAATACAAAGGTAAGTTTCCCTTTAAATATTTTAAATGTGGAAGAATTGGTCATTATGCTTCTAGATATACTTTCAAGGAGGATAACTATAAGAGGTCAGAAGATGATAACAAGAGAAAAGATAATTAGAGGAGAATTGACAAAAACAAAAGAGTAGATGATAGAGATAAATCTAAAAAGAGATTATCCAATGGAAACCTACTCCTCTAAAGATGAATATGGTGATGACTTGAATGAAGATTCATTGTTTTTATCCATAGAAGAAAAGGATAATGAAATGTCTAATGCTATACATGATAGCAATGAAATCTCAATGACTAAGAAGACTACAATACATGCAAAAGTGGAATCTAAACACTAGATAATTGATTCTAAATGCTCAAATTATATGGCAAATGATAGAAATAATTTCATAGGATTTGAGAAGTATGACGGTGCATCAATAAACTTTGTTGGTTGAGAGGCAACAACTGTCTATGATAAAGGAACCAAAAAACTATTGATGGTAAGCATAAGATAAATGATGTTTAATATATTATAGGTTTGAGACATAACCTCTTGAGTGTGAGTTACATGTGTAGTAAAGGCTACAAGCTCATATTTAATGGGTCTGGATGTGGGATCAAGAAAGGACATTCTAAAAGATTGGTTGCAAAAGGCATAACAACAAATGGGAATGTCTACTATGCGAAATAAAACAAAGGAAGTAGTTGCTTGTCAACACAGAGGAATGAATGTTGGTTATGGAACAAAATATTGGGACATGTTAACTTTGACAACATGGTCAAGATCACTTCAACTCATGTTGTCAGATATTTACAAAGGATTATCAAACTTGTTGATACAGTGTGCAAGGGATATAGGATGGGAAAGAAAACATAATAGATTCAAGAACAAAGAATATTCTACCATGATACCTTTGGATTTTATTCATACAAACCTAGATGTGGATCGACAAGGACAAGAGGACTCAATGGTAAAAGGTATTTTATGTTACTTATTGATGGTTATTCTAAAATGACACGGGTTACTTTCTTAAGTGAGAAGTTTGAGGCATTTGATAAATTTAAGATATTCAATATATGGTTGAGAATTAAATATATGCTAATATCAAGTGTTTGAGATCTAGTATATGAGGAGAATTTACATCAAATAAATTTGATAGATTTGTGAAGAACATGATATTAGAATACAATTATTTGCACCTAGGACTCCATAGTAAAATGTAGTTGTTAAGAGGAAGAATAGGATTGTTGTTGAGATGTCTAGAACTATGTTGAAATATTCTAACCTATACCTAATGTGTATTGGAAATAAGTTGTGCATATCTTCGTGTATATTCTTAATAGGGTACGAGTAAGAGTGAATCATACAAAGACACCTTATGAGCTATGGGATGGAAGGGCACCTACTGTCCAGCATTTTAGGATATTTGGAAGTAAGTGCTACATAAGAAGAGATAAAGAAGACTTGGAAAATTTTGATGCAAAATCAGATGAAAAAACATCCTTGGTATCTTCTACAAAGAGTAAGGCTTACTAATGTTACAACAAGAGACTAAAGATTGTTGTAAGCATGAATGTCAAAGTGATTAAAGAATGGAATCATGTTGCACCTAAACCTAAGATTGAGATAGAGGATGCTATTGTTGCTGTCGAAGAGAAGAAATTTTTGAAAGACAAAGAATAGCCAAATGAAGAAGAAAAGGAATTTGAACAAGCACCTAAGACACCTGCAAAGAATGAGCGGAAGAACCATTCATAACATTAGATCATTAGAGACAAAGACAAAGGAGTTAAAATAAGAAGAAGAATTGTTGAGACTAGTGAACAAGAAAAATTTTGTTATCTATCCCACATGGAGCCAAAAACTTTTGCAAAAGATAGCAAGGATGAAGGTTGGATGAAATCTATGGAAGAGGAGCTGAATTAGATTGAGAAGAACCAAACATGGGAACCGATACCTAGATCGATGGACAAGAATGTGATAAGAACAAAGTGGGTATTCCAAAGTAAGTTGAATGAATATGGAAAGGTCACAAGGAACAAAGCAAGTCGTGTTTGCAAAGACTATTCACAAGTTGAATGTATAGACTTTGAGGAGAATTTTTCTCTGATAGCTCAGATGGAAGCTATAAGGATTTTTGTTGTATTTGTTGCATATAATAAATTTAAGGTATATCAAATGGATGTCAAGATAGCATTCTTGAATGGAGAACTTGTAGAAGAGGTATATATTGAACAATCGGATGGGTTTAAGTTGTCAAAAGATTTGGATATGATTTGCAAACTCAAGAAGGAACTCTATGGACTCAAGAAAGCTCCCAAAGCCTAATATGCAAGGTGGGATAGATACTTTTTGCAGCAAAATTATTTATTTTAAAGTTGAAGGTAATGAATTGTTTATAGTTGTTGGGTATGTTGATGATATCATATTTGGAGGAGATAATAGTATTTGTAAGAGATTTGCTAAAGAGATGCAGAAAGAATTGGAGATGTCTATAATTAGTGAGTTATCATTTTTTATTGGTCTTCAAGTGACACAATCAGAAGATGGTATTTTCATTTCTCAAACCAAGTATATCAAGGAGGTACTAAAGAAGTTTGGTATCAAGGATTTTAAACCTATTGGAACTCCTATGACCACTGGTTGCAAGCTAAGTAAGGATGATGGATCTCTGGAAGTTGATCAGACATAGTACAGGTCTATGATTGTAGGGTTGTTGTATTTGACTACTTCAAGATCAGATATTATGCATGTTATCTATGTGATTGCCAAATGTCAAGCTAATCCAAAGAAACATCATGATCAAGCAATGAAAACAATATTTAGATATTTGAAAAGGACTCTAGATTTTGGTTTGTGGTACAAGAAGGATGATGATTTCCCTTTGAAGGCATACATAGTTGTTGATTGAGTTGGATGTGTTGATGACAGAATAAGTACAAGTGGTGGTGCATTTTTCTTGGAAGACAGATTGGTCTCTTAGTTAAGCAAAAAGTAGGATTCAGTATCATTATCTACTACAGAGGCAAAATATATTGCAGCAACATCTTGCTACACTCAGGTCATGTGGATGAAGCAAAATCTTAGAGATATCAAGGTGACTTGTATGGTGAGGCGATTCCTATTATGTGCAACAATACAAGTGCAATTAACATCTCAAAGAATATAGTAATACATTCAATCACTAAACATTTCACTATCCAGTATCCTTTCTTAAGTGAGAAGGTTGCAGAGAAAGAAATTAACATAACATAAGAAGAGTCAAGGAAGACTTGGGAAATTTGAAAAATATACCTTCAAAATTATCTTATTGCTTTTTATATTAATTATATAAATAGTTTTAATCGGTTGGTGATATGTTAATTAATTAAAAGAAATCAATTGTCAAAATATACTTGCAAAATGGAGATACTACTAAATAACAATAAGCACATATACAAATCAAATAGATTGAGCGAGGGAGCATTAAGATACAAGTAGAAAATAAGATAATAATGTACTCATCACATATGAGATCCCTGACATAAGGTGCACACAAGACAATGTAATTTGGCTTTTGAAAATGAGTTTTTTGAAGAACAAATTTAATGATTCCATATATTTTGATTGGCTTATCATTTATAAATTCAATTCAATTCCCATAGTAACGAAAAATTCCTTGACACTAAAATGTTATCTCATGAAAACTATAGTTCCTTGGAGATGTGGGATATGATTATGGGTACCATTCAAGGACAAGGATGCAATTCAAATCAACAATGCTTAAGTACACTTTCTACTAAAATTTAATTAGTTTGATTGTTCTCGTGCAAATTTAAAATTGTTGGAAAAGGATAATTTCTATGGTATCCCAAGTTTCTAAGACATTGACATAAAGGGACAAGGGGACACAATTCGAGGATGGGGATGACAGAGAGCCATTTTGGGGGGACAATAAGAGGACAACTAGTAAAAGAACAAGGAAAATTTATAAAAAAATACAAAAAAATCAAATATTTGTATAATAGCATTAATAAGGCAATCATTTGATATATGATAGAACCTTAACACATAATATTAGAGTTCAATTGAGATTTTTATTTCACAAAAAGTAACGGATAAAATAAGTTCTAACAAAATTCAATTGCACTCATTCACCTAAAGAGCTTGATGCAAACTATGTTGCCATTAGGTAATGTTACTTTAATTCTTGTTAGATGATCCAAACACACCTTCTCTATTGTTGTTGCACTTGGATCTATTGATAGCCCAATCAAGGACCTAATTCTTTATTACGTTTTAGGCGTCTCTTATTTGAGATGAACAACCTGCTTGAGACGATCAACGACTGAGCCTACTCCTTAAATATACAAGAGGATCAAATTGATCTTGATCGTTCATTTTTGTTACTATCAAAATTTCTGAGCGTTTTTTTCTGGAGTGCAAACATGTTTTCCCAATCAGCTTTTCCAATTGAATACACATATATCAAAAACCTTAACTCTTTCTGTCAATCAGTCTCAATTTTTGGTCTAGTACTTAACTATAATAAATATTAAATCTGTAGTAGTTTCCTTCCAAGCTTATTGTTTACTTAAAGATTGTGTGGATTGAAAAAACATAATTTGTATAATAACAGTCTAGATTCAATGAACCCCATCTAAGATGAATCTAAGAAATCTGAATGAATATCACATATTTAAATGACTATAGCATTGACCATTAGTCATATAGTTATTTACTTTCCAAGAAAATACGAGTAAAGCTTCTAAGAGAGAATAAAGGCTCTCACATATATTTAACAATACATAATTAAAAAAAAATGAAGAATTTACTCTTAGTTAATTTAATAATATTTATATACAAGTATAACTATTTTGGATTAATAAATAAAATATATCTATTAATTGCATTGAAGATTACAAGGCATATTCCAAGGGCCACGGTTTTCCAAGGCTACCTAAAGAGGTTCGAGGCAAGTGCTGATTAGTGAACAAGGAATATTTAAAATCATATATATCCCTCTTCAAAGTTTGAGAATGGGAAAAAATACAAAGGTTGAAGCAAGACGTGGTGGTAATTGAGAAATAAGAGCCAGCAAAATGACAAAAATCGCAGGACCCTCATGCTGGTAACCACACCCAAGACAAGGGAGGTGCTTATTTTCAAGGGTAATATAGTAAATATTCTAATGGAATCGCAGATGCTTCAATGAACACTACAACTTTCAGAAGTGGTCCACAAGCCAGCACAGCAACCTTGGAGGAATGTTTGTATTTTATTAAGAGTGTATTTTTTGTTATGTATTTCTATTTGAGAGTGTACATTAAGAAATCATTTTCTCACTTTCTTGGTCTAACATATGGACTATCTTGAATGCATTCATATATTTCATGTGTGAAGGTAGGATATATGAAAAGAATCACAAGGCAACATACTTTTAATATAATTATGAATATAAGTCCTTGGTAGTTGATGTCAATTGATGTTCTTTAAATTGACTATTCTTGTGATTTACGGATTGTTAAGGTCCATGCAATTTAAACAAGGGCCTAGCAATATCCATCGTGACCTACTAGAATGATTTAACTTGTAGGGTTTAATCAACCAACTTTCCTTGAAATATATATAAATTTTATACATTTTGTGAGATGTCAAGGAACTAGATGGGCATTGTTAGATTGCAAGGTTTCTTAATCTATGAAGTTTTGTTGAGAAACAAATGTAAAACTATTAATTTCTTGCCTAAATCCTATTAAAGATAATATCTAATAAAAAATAGAATTTCACAAATACATTGCACTGTCCCTCAAACTACTAGAAACATGAGATGTCTAGCACAACATTCCACCATTGTCAATCCCATGTTCTAGATCTCATTAGCAAAATAAAATCATGCATCTACTTTATTCATCATTGTCTACTTCCTTTTCTTATTAATTGGATGTATTTCATCTAGGAAAAAAAATATGTTAGTATTATATGTAATGGGTACATCTAAGAGATCTTAAAGGTGAATTGTTGAGTCATTAAGCAAATGATGTATGGATCTCTTTATGTTTATTTATCTCCCTCTCTTTATCCCTCTTTCTATATTCTCATTTCTCTATCGCTTTTCCTCTTTGTATTCCTCTAAATAACTATTTCTCTCTCTTTTTCTCTATCTCTCTCATCTATATTCTTCTCTTTTTTATATATTTATCTTTCTCATCCTTTATTTTCCCTTTGAAACATGTTCCTCTATCTCCCCCTCTTTCTCTTTCCACCTCTCTCTCATGATAATCCTCTCTCTCTCTCTCTCTCTCTCTCTCTCTCTCTCTCTCTCTCTCTCTCTCTCTCTCTCCTTCACTATATCCCTCTCCACCTATCTCTCTCCCTCCGCAATACTCCTTCTCTCTTCCTCTCTCCCCCTCTTCCCTCCCTCTCTTTCTATGTCCCCCATCTCTTTATCTCTTACCATCTCTATCTCTCCCTCCCTATCCCCTTATCTATTTGCATATCTCCACATCTCTCCCTTTCTCTTCCTATATATCTCTATCTTTCTCTTTTCTTTCTCATATATCTCTATATCTCCCTCTTTTTTCCCTCTCTCTATCCTCTCCTATCTCTCTCTCCCCCTCTCCATTTCTATTTTTCTATCTCTAATTCTCTTTGTTTGTCAACCTCTTAATTTGTCTCTTTGTCTGTCAACCTCTTAATTTGTCTCTTTTCCTCTCCCCATCTCTCTATATATCCTTATATCTCTATTAATCCATCACCATCTATATCTCTCTATAGATCTCCCTCTCTCTCTCTCCCCCTCTATATATCTATTTATCTTCATATCTCTATTTATCTCTATCTCTATTTATCTATCTATATCTCTCTATCTAGTTCTCTTCCTCTTCCTTTCTCCCTATATCTTCATCTCTCCTTGTATATATCTCCCTCCCCTTCTATGTTTACACATCCTCTCTCTCTCTCTCTCTCTCTCTCTCTCTCTCTCTCTCTCTCTCTCTCTCTCTCTCTCTCTCTCTCTCTCTCTCTCTCTCTCTCTCCCTCCCCTTCTATGTTTACACATCCTCTCTCTCTCTCTCTCTCTCTCTCTCTCTCTCTCTCTCTCTCTCTCTCTCTCTCTCTCTCTCTCTCTCTCTCTCTCTCTCTCTCTCTCTCTCTCTCTCTCTCTCTCTCTTTGTGTGTATATATATGGGTATGTGCACAAAGATGGTGGTCAGAAAAGTAGACACCACCTAAAAAAATATGAAAAAACATACAGCACGTATGCGGTATTAAATTTTGAAATCACTGCGTACGCGCTTAGGTCCGTTATTCCCGAGCCTAAAAAAAGATACCGCGTACGCGGTGTTTTTAGGAAAGTGAGCGCGTATGCGGTTTTCGGTCCTCAAAATCGTGTACGCGGTACCTGTCAAAAAAAAGTTTTTAAAAAACGACTAGGTCTTATTTTCCCCGTGACCATGGCATTTTTTCCTCTATTTTCTGCACGAAACTGCGAACAGGACGCCACATTTCTCCACCAAACACTATGGATCAAGGTTAGTTTTGCTTAATTTTCGTCTTTCTTTATCGTTTATTCAATTTTTTTACGTTTTAAATTTAATTTCGTTTATTTTGATTAGATTTTTTTATTTTTTGTTTGAAAAACCAGATTCTGATAATCCATAATCCACAACAACAACAAGATGCACCTCCTGAAAACCCCGAACAAAAGCCACAAGATACACCTCCAGCTCCTCCTTTTGATCGTACACCTGAAACACAAGAGCAATTGTTTAATTAGTTAGGGAAAAACACATCTAAAATAAATAGACTGATTAATAAATTGAAAACATCTAAGCTTGAGCATCATAAATCTCTCACCACTAGCCTAGAAACATTAGCTAGTGGTGTCACAACCGTTTCCACACAAATTACAAAATGGGGAAACTTTAGGGATATGTGTCATCAATACTATGCTAGTGGGTTATCATGCGAGGGAGTGAACAAAAAAAATATTAGTAAACAACAAATATGTGCCCTTTTTGTTGATCCTAAAACTAGTCAACTGTTACCTCTTAATTCAAAGAGGTTTCCCATACATTGGTGTACCAATGTGCAGATGAAGAAACTTTTTTGGCAAAGGTGATGGATGGTCTTTGATGATCCACCTTGTAATAATTATGAGGTGTCATTGTATTTTTTTAGAAAAGTATACTATGAGTTTGTCCTCAATGTGCGGCCAAACTATTTTAACATGAGAGAGTTCCATGCTAGAGGTGGCGGTTCTGCCCAAGATAGACCTGGAGCTCGTAGATGATTAGCCCCGGAGAGTCACCGCCCCCTAGCACCCAAACCCAAGGTGCATTAGGCTATCCCATTAGAGCTAAAAGAGTTTATGGAGCTACAGACTCTTCAAGCAACCACAGCATTGGTTGGTGCCATCATCCAACATGGGACACAGTTAGCATACCCTCTTGTACTAGATGATGAGCCATTAGTTGCTCCAGGTGGTGAGAGAGAATCCATTCAGCATGTGTGTGTCAGTTGCTCGAGGATATGCACAAGGACAGGTGATGAGGTTATTGCAGATGGATCCACATCTCATTTGTGCACGATTTGCGGGAGTAGATGTTAGACCCGCACAGCTGAGGATGTGGCACTGACAGAGGAGTTGATGGACATGTTGTTTGGCCATCAGCCGCAAACACATGTGTGTTGATTTGAATTCATAGCATTTTATTTATTAGTCACTTTAAATTTGTAATTAAATAAATGAATTTTTATTTATACAAAAATTTAAATTGATACAAATAATATACATTTCAGGATGCAGCAGCGGTATCCCATACTCCTCACGTAGTTACTACAACTGCAACTTCAACGCTTGACATATAAATTTTGTAATAGGTTAAAATAAAATAGTACACTTTGAATTCAAAAAAATTACAAGATATACTAACTATGTTTAATGCTTGGTCCAATTTTTGGTTTGTAGGTGTTGACAGGGGACCAAATATCCCAGATTGATGACATTATGCTCTCAGCAATCGATTTTGGCCTACAAGGCTATACAGTATCATATTTTGTACACCCTTTTTTATGTATTGTTTTGATGGAATATGCAAGTCATTTCATTTTAGATTTTTAAAATTATGTTTAATATATTATATGTACTAATATCTCATGTTAATTTCATTTTTTAGGGTACCCCCTTCGCGTCTAGGCTTCACCCTAAGCAAAAGAATTCCTTGAAGATGCCAAAACGTGCGAAGAAGGTAATTGAATACATTTTTAGTTATACAATTGTTTGAAAATATTGAAATTATCTTAGTTGGGACTTGTAGATTGAATAATGTTTTTTGTCTATTTTACATGTACAGCAGCCACTGAGTTATGTGGATTTGTTGAATGCACCTGATTCGCCCATGGATCGAGAGAGGGCGGAGGTATGTATCTCTACTTTATTTTCTTGATTTCATGATTATATGAACTTGTACATGTGAACTTGCGATAAATTATAATCTTATAATTTTTTCATATAAGAAATATCCATAGTTGCTTCATCAATGGCAAACCCTCCTCTGTCCACTGGAGAAGCATCTCAAGATCTGGTACAATTTTGTTTGATATACTACATTAATTGTTTTTAACCTACAATACTTATCATTATATTAATTGTATTTAATCTTTGATCATTTTTTGTATAGGTAATAGCGACAGTTTCTCCATCGATAGTGAGCCATCCTCAAGCCATTGGAGAAGCATCTTAGGCATCAGTACATCATTGTTCTCTATATTATAGCTTTAAAGTGTTTTTGATGTATTTATGTTAGTACATTGTATTAATTGTACATTTAATCTACAATAGTCCCCTTCGCGGTTCGGCCATAATGTGGCTCCTTTTAAGTTTGTCTTCAAGAAAACGCCTAAGACTGACAAGAAGAGGAGAGTGAAGACATTAGATCCGAGATCAGCCGATGAAGTAATCTACATTTCAATTGCAAAGAAATTATAGTTAAATTCATAGTTATGTTGTTAATTGTGAATTGTTTTCTACAAAAGAATTCTAACTTGGCTTTTGAATTGTGGTTTTGCAGCCATCTACAAAGCCACGTACTGCATTGAAGAGGCTTGATTTTGATGATCCACCACAAGTTTAGGATCATATAGCATTAGTTTTGGTCATAGAATGACCAATACATGTAGATATATTTTACATTTTTATTGTATATCGATTTGGACATGGCATATGCCACATTTTTGTAATACTTGTATTGACTTGGCAGACATGCCTTTTTTATATATATAATTTCGATATTCGATCCAATAAATGTGTACTGAGTTCATTATTTTGTATTCGTTGTATTTTGTGGTTGTCCTTTTATAAATTTAATTGATCATTTGCCTATGTAATCAACAATATGAATATAAACAACAAAAATCTATGATATAAAACATTTCAATCGTGGAATATGATTTGATTAAATTTCTAAAATGTTGAATTAACCCTACAAAACTCCTTGTATTCAGTTCATTATTGTGTATTTGTTGTATTTGGTGGCTTCGCTTTTATAAATTTAAATGAATATTTTCCTATGTAATCAACAATATAAATATAAACAACAAATATCGACAATATGAATATAAACAACAATATGTTTATGGTGCGAGAGCACCCTCATACTCGCAATGGTCAAATTTTGGTTCTCATGTTTGCGGTCATTTGGATCAAAGATGTAAAAGTTGCTCAATTGTTGTCAAAGTTGCTCAATTGTCGTCAAAGTTGTCAAACTTTGGCTTCATTTGGATAAAAGATGTAAAGGTTGCTCAATTGTTGTCAAAGTTGCTCACTTGTTGTCAAAGTTGTCAAAGTTGTCAAAGTTGCAAGAAATGATAGAATTGATTCGGTTCATCGTGTGCACAAACTGACGTCACGAGCGTGTCTAAGTGGGAAATTTTACGCTAGGCATGCTCCTCTCATGCATCCCAAAGTGTCAAAACATCGAGAGTCATACCCTACCGGCATGATCTCTCAAGTGCCCTGAGTCCAAAAAATTGTCAAACTTTGACGGGTTGTTTCTTCCAATCCAGAACACATATGATCAATTTTTTTGAATCTGTGGGATCACGTGAGGATCCTCTACAGTGGCCTATCTTGGTTTTTGGTGAATCGAAGCCATTTTTAATTGGTAGCAATTTTTTGCCTGCTGCAAAAATCATCAGTTGCATGCAATGCAAAGTTGCAAGATAGGCTAGAATTGATTTGGTTCATCGTGTGCACAAACTGACGTCACAAGAGCATCTAGGTGGGCAATTTTACTCTAGTAATGCTCCTCTCATGCATCCCAAATCATCGAAACGTCGATTCATACCATATCGGCGTGATCTATCAAGTACCTCGATTCCAAAAAATTGTCGAACTTTGATGGACTGTTTCTTTCAATTCAGGATACATACGATCTATCTGTTTGAACCTGTGGGGTCACGTGAGGCTCCTCTACAATGGCCTATCTTGGTTTCTGATGACTTGGAACCATTTTCAATTGGTAGCATTTTTTCACCTACTGAAAAAATCGTCAAGTGCATGCAATGCAAAGTTGCAAGATAGGCTAGAATTGATTCGGTCTCTTGTGCACAAACCGACATCACGAGCGCGTCCGGGTGGGAAGGTTTACGCTAGGAATTCTCCTCTTGTGCATCCCAAAGCATCAAAACGTCAAGATCCATCCCCTACCGGCACAATGTAGAAGTTGCTTGATAACTTTTTTTACAATAATGACAATTTTTGCTCAAATAGTATCTAAACTCAATCTATGACTCCTATGACCCGATAATGACTCAAATAATTATCCATGATAATACAAGAATCAAGAATTCTCATGAATGACCTTATCAATAATGGTTAGGATTGACATTATCACATCACATAAACTCAAAACATAGTCACAAAACATAGACACAAAAAAATAGTCACAAAACATTGTCACATATTATTCAAAAATTTGCTTGTAAATATGGTCAAATCAGCTCCTGGCTATTTGAATATACAAAAAAATGTCTTACAAATCATCTCATGGGCTTTTATACAAATTTTGGCATTACAATATGTGTGATTTAGCTCATCGCCATTTTGATATACAAATTTTTGCATCTAAATATGTACCAATCACCTCATTTTCATTTAAATATACAAAATTATGCCCCTAAACATGTACAAATTAGCTCATGGGAATTTATATATACAAAAAATAAATATAGAATAATTCGTCGACGATATATACAAAATTCTCAAAATCATTCTACTTTGAACTGTAGAATCAATCAAGTGATCCTTCAGGATCGGCTCTAACTTGTATTGTGTCAAGTATTTCCTCGTGGTCAGATTCACGAACTTTCCATAAAATCTTGTTATGAGGTCTACCACAATACTTCATCAAATGAATATTTATTGCAACAACAAGGTTAGAGAAATGACGAATATGTCTATGTGTTTCAAAGTCCTCGAACAACCAAACATCCTAATTCTTGATAGGGTATCTCCTAAGCCATGTTCCTATCACGATAATAGACCCTATTGGGTACTCAATACCCTCTCTGTCAATGATTGTGGTTGTCAATTTTCTTTTAGGCTCAACACAATGACACAAATAGTAATATGTTCCTTCTTCATTGTTCTCTTATGCAACAACTGCATACACATGACCTGCATTTTATAAAGTGATAATTAATACCAAAAATAAAGTGTGATGTACAACAAAATGAACCAAAAAGAGTACTTGCAAAAAAATTAACTCAAAAAATCACTTGAATCCACTAGGTTGGATACATGGTCAAAATCCACTGATGTCTCCATCTAGCTCAATTGTAGTTCTTTGGGAATTTGATATGTATCAATGGGAACCGATGGTCTACAAGACCATTTGTCAACCCACTCTTTTGATTCACATTCTTCCCACAAACAATACATGTATGAAGAGCAAAAGAATACCATCTATCTCGTATAAATTACTAGTGAACTTGCATTTGACCTCAATCACTCGATCTTGCAACTATACAACAATCTAGATAGTTTTCAATGTTAGATTCAATGGTCAACCAAAAATATCTATGAACCATTGATGTACATGGATTACCTGGACCCATCATAGAGTTACACCCTCGCACAATTATTTATGCATCTATCAACTCAGCACCACCTTCGTACTTCAATTCTTCTCTAGCAAGGGCTCTTTTTACACATGCCCATTCACCATCATGCTCTCCCTTACCATGTCCAACCTCTTTGAAATTCCAAAAATGTTGTACATCGCTTGTCATATGCATCATTTTCAACCAATAAAACATCCTTGCATTCTTGAATTATGTGTTGCAATTATCTGACCATATTAAGTGTCGGTTGTATTGTATGTTTCTTTCCTTTAAATTATCATAGAAAACTTTAAATCATCCTTGTACAAACTCTGATGAATGAGTAGGATGATCACTTATGTAGAAGTGATACTCTCTTACAACCTCTCTATCCTCCTTTGTGCTATCATCTGCATGCATGAATGTTATGTGTACAAAAATAGAAACTTGTGTAGATGATAATACATAGGTTGCACTTCATTTGAGGTTGTAGTGTATAATTTTCAGCAAAATCAACAATAGAGACAATGGTGCCAAGAGGAAATGTGTCCTTACATAATTTGAATTGCTCATCTAACCATCGAGCTCTATGTGTATCCATTATGTACTCATAAACTAGTTTCTCTTGAAACATTTTCATAAATTCAGCTACACATGTATCATTTTTCACTAACTCGCATCTCTTCAAATCTTTTTCATCTTTAACTCCATATGTGATAGTCTTGTATTTTCCAAAAGAAACTAGTTTCCTACCAATTTCATGTGTGCTCTCTGAATGTACACATCTTGATAAACATTGCAAACCACCACATATAGCACAAGAACCTTCCAAATAAGGCATCTTATAATAAATGCAATCATCATGTCTATTACATAGCACACTTGAAATAAATTCTCTTATCGACATAGGAGGTGCTTGTATATTGCATTCCTGCAAAACATCGTTAGTGTGCAAAGTAGAACAAATATGACAAAAAATATCATAGTGCATGAAAAATTCAATATGCATCGTACAACAACACGTGGTGCTTACATGATTAATCTTAATATAAAAAGGTTTTTCCATTTAAAAAAATCTTTGAGAAATTCTTATTTGAGGAAACTTTTCAAGGAATATTTCATAAAATTTTGTTTGGATCATATCCAAATAGTGTTTGGCATGTGGCTCACGATTTGTAGACCCGATTCGCCTTATAACAACATCTCTTTGGTTGGGTGAAACTCTTGTGTTGTCATGCCAAAAAATTTCAATTAATGTTCTTAGTGCATCAACAACAACTTTGTCTTTGCGTGGTAGTCTACCCAAGAATGCCCAAAGAGAATTATTGCTAGGTTCCTCTATTTTTTCTCGCCTTTGTAATGCTTTACTTAATGTTGTTCTACTAATGTTTAATGACTTACTTGTTTTTCTTATCAAACGATCTTTTTTTATTTTCTTGCTCATTATGGTTGATGTAATGACACGTAAAGTAACATTAGAATCTTTAGTATGTGATTTTGAACCAATAGCTTGATATGCATCAAATATATTTCTCACAATAGTTCTTTCGTTGTTACTTTCGGATGATCTTAGGCCTAGAATTTTCATATTCTCTCTAAAATTCAAATTTTTAATCATTTGAACAATTAATTGACATCTTGCGGTTTGATTTAAGTTTTCAAAATAGTTTTGACATATTCTTTTAACCATTCTCCTACAAGTTTGTTCATTCATTTTATCGAGCATTGGCTTCAATATATTCTCATCAATGTCAATTAGATAATTTGGTTTCCTACAAATTATTCTAGGAGCTGTTAACATCGATGCATTGTGTACATTCAATTCATCAAATAGAGTAGGTGTATGTTCATCAGTTAATTGATTATTCAATGTGGTCTCTTCTTCAATTGCATTAGATTCATATAATAAATCAAATGTCTCTTCTTCAATTGCATTAGGTGCATTATTATGTTTGTTTGATAAATCAAATTGAGATGTTGAGGATGACATACCTTATTGTCCCATTGTTCTTATGTCGCGTAATTTCTTCATACATTGCCTTTGTCTTTCCTTTTCAGCCTCTCGTTGTTCCATCGTTCCTCACTTGTTCTTTTCCATGGTTGATATCGGTTGTCCTAAATAGAATCATTACATATATATGTAAACAAAAGTTCATAAACAATCAAATAACCATAAATATGAATCTTATCATTATTTTTTTGAATCAAAACTATTAAACAATCAAAATAATATTGACAAAACTAATAAGAACAACAATTTAATCATTTGAAATCATACAAAAACCAAAAATTCACTTACTTCTACGTATAAAATAGTGACAGAAGTGCAGACAGTTGCAGTGGGACCTTCAACGACCTCAAAAACTTCTTTTCAGGTGGTTGAGGCTCTTGGGCAAATAAAACTATGTCTAAGTATCGTGTACGCGGTATATTACTAACCATGTACGCATTGTTAGTCCCTAAAATGTTGGCAAGCCCAACGGTATTTTTTTTCACCTTGTACGTGCTTAGAACTCATAAATACCGCATGCGCACTCCTAGGCCTTAAAAATGTTATGACAGGGCAGCGAACCAATAGGCTCAGTACCCCGTACGTGCTATTTGTAGTAAAGAAAATGTGAAGGAAAAGGGAGGTTGAGGGAGAGGGGGAGAGAGGGAGAGGGAGAGAGGGAGGGAGGGCGAGAGAGAGAGAGAGAGAGAGAGAGAGAGAGAGAGAGAGAGAGAGAGAGAGAGAGAGAGAGAGAGAGTGGGGAGGGAGAGAAGAAGAGAGAGAGAGGGATGGGGTATGGAGGAAGGGAGAAGGGAAGAGAGAGAGAGAGAGGGAGAGAGAGAGAGAGAGGGGGGGAGAGGGAGGGAGAGAGGGAGATAAAGGGAGAGAGAGAGGGGGGAGAGAGGGAAGTAGGGAGAGAAGAAGAGAGAGATGGATGGGGTATGGAGGAAGGATAAGGGGGGAGAGAGAGAGAGAGAGGGGGGGGGGAGGGAGGGAGAGAAGAAGAAAGAGAGGGATGGGGTATGGAGGAAGGGAGGAAGGGAGAAGGGGGAGAGAGAGAGAGAGAGAGAGAGATGCACAATGGGTTTTGTACACTAAGTCAAATGCTAAGTATATCAAGGAAAGAATAGCCTCTCGAGCTCAAAATGTGGAGCTTGGTATTATTAGGTCTATTGTTCATCCAAATGGTGACCACTATATGGAAGACCTAATTGCAATACAACAATATAAAGGGAGATAAAGGGGGTAGGGAGAGAGAAAGTGTAGGGAGGGAGAGAAGAAGATAGGGGGATGGGGTATGGAGGAAGGGAGAAGGGGATAGAGGGAGAGAGAGGTAGAGAGAGAGAGGGGGGATAGAGGGAGGGGGAGAGAGAGAGAGAGAGGGAGGGAGGGAGACGAGGAGAGAGAGAGAGGGGGGCACCATGTACGCACTTGAGAGGGGAAGAGAGGGAGAGAGGGAGACGATACACATACATACACACATATGTGTATATATACTTAATACATTATATATTATTATATACATATATATATCATATATTATATATATATTACATATTATATATTATATATATATATATTAAATATATTATATATTTTATATTATATATATTATATATATATTATATATTATATATTATATGTATATACACATATTATATATACAATATCATATTTTACATATTATACACACTCCCAAATTTTAAACAAAATTAGAGTGTACGCGTGTTTTAGCTTTATTACCGTGTATGTGTTGTTTATAGTAAAGACGCCGCGTGCGCGCTTCTTATACCATAGGTACCCCATACGCGTTTTTGACTGTTTAGGCTTGGAAATAGGCCTGGATGACAAAGCTACGGGTTGGAAGTTTGATTTCCCTCTATTTCCCTCCTTTTTGACGTGTTTTATTTTATCAACTTGGTTTCTCGACTTTGTCATCATCAGGTTTACACTTCATCAAGTGGATATTTCTAAAATTGCCACCATATTTTCACCCATCTTTTGAGCTTTCTAACCATATAATTTTTTTAAAATTTGAACAACAATAACATTATTATTGAATTTCTTTTACCAATGTCTCCATAGTTCTCACAAACATACGTGTACCATTTTTTTAATAACTTTTGATCTACTTATCCAAATTTAAAAAACTTTATATATTATTGTAGTGCACTTGATTCTTTACAAAAAAAATTAAAATTGTATTTTCAATTTTTTTAGTGCAAGTTATGCTTCGCACACGAACAAGTACCTAATTTTTCATAATGTACTCGATTGAAAAATCATTAAAAAAAATTACAAAAATATACACAACTTCTATTGCTCACTCTTAACTATCTTTCTGCCAAAGGATTTGTCAAAATACTAAATCTAAATATGACTTTTTTGATGCGACGTCAAACACTATGTTTTGTTTTTCAGAAAAAATCAAGGTCTGTTTTTTCGTGCGCGAAGGATTTGACACCCTTAATCTTATCCAATTTTTAAAAAATTAGTAGTTTGTAAACTAGATTCAAAGTACTACAATATTTGTTCTTTGATTATCTTCATATCTTGAGGTGATGACTTTAAAATTTTGCCTTCAAGTTCAAGTTCACCTGATTTCTGAAAAAAGTGTCCACTTATACCCCCCTTTTTTACCACCAGGGTTAGTGCAGGATCAAGGGGGACCAAAAAGTGGCGATGTGAAAAAAAAAGCCTTCTTCACTCGCCTAAAAACGCGAAAATCCGTGTTGACTTTTTGCTTGGCTGGGTGTCAGTACACCTTGGCCTGGTAATTACCTATGCAAATTGGATATCCGATAAAATCGAATATCCGATTAAATCGAATATCTGATTGTATCGGATATCGGATTTTTATTTGTAATTTTAATTTAAAAAATATATTATATGTTACATATTATATAATAAATAATCTATTATTATATTATATAATATAATAATGTAATATTATATATAATATAATATAATATAATATAATATAATATTATAATAATATATATAATATTATATTATATTATATGTTATATATAATGTAATATTATATATAATATTATATTATATTATAATATAATATAATATTATAATATTATATATAATATTATATTATATTATAATGTTATATATAATGTAATATTATATTATAATATTATATTATAATATTATATTATATTATAATATTATATATAATATTATATTATATTATAATATTATATATAATATTATATTATATTATAATATTATATATAATATTATATTATATTATAATATTATATTATATTATAATATTATATATAATATTATATTATATTATATATATTATAATATTATATTATATATATTATATATATATTATAATATTATATTATATAATATAATACAATGCATATTATATTATATAATACAATCCGTATTATATTATATAATACAATCTATATTATATTATATTATATTATATTATATATTATAATATATATAATATAATACAATACGTATTATATAATATAATACAATACGTATTATATAATATAATACAATACATACAATACGTATTATATAATATAATAATATATTATATAATATATTATTATATTATATAATATATTATTATATTATATAATATATTATTATATTATATAATATATTATTATATTATATAATATAATAATATATTATATAATATATTATTATATTATATAATATAATAATATATTATATAATAATTATTATATTATATTATATAATATATTATTATATTATATATTATTATATTATATAATATATTATTATATTTATAATATATTATTATATTATATATGTTATTTAAAAATAATTTAAGTGTAAAAATCGGATATTCAATTTTTTGAGACTTTTATATTTTGACAGTGGCAGCCCGTGAGTCATTTTTAACTCACGGGTCGCGCGATTTCATCACAATCTGATATCCGCTCCATCTAATATCCGGTTTTTTGACAAAAAATTGCTAAAAGATAGATTCAGAGGTAAGAATTTTATCATTTTGAATCATTTTCATTCATTTTTTGTATTTTTTGTTAATGTTTATTTGATTTTTCATTGAAAATATGGTTTTTTTAATGAAACTAGGTTTTTTTAAATCAAATACCTAATTGTTTAAGTTTGTTAACTAAATTTAATTGTTTACATTCAATTAGGTTTAAAATGGGGGATAATAATAATTAATAATAAATAATTAAAAAACACTGACGAACAACAACTTGCAACAGCCAAACCCTGATTTGCCAAACCCCCCCTCAATTCAGGATTTGATTGCACAAAATTTGAATGAATTGAGGGGGATTGCAGAAGTATATCATAGTATCCCTCATCTAAACCCAATGTTTGATCCTCTCATGTCAATCATAAAAAGTATGGAAACCATGACTGAGGAGCACAATGCCGCCCTTTTGTGGCGAGATTCTATGAGGAAAAATATGCAGATGGCTTGTCGTATAAGGATATCAAGGATCTTGAGATATCCAAAGCCGAAATCGCCTCATTGTTTGTCAATCCCCGTACTGGTCAGCCCGTAGATCCAAAAAAAAAAAAAAACTTTCTATTAAATGGTGCACAAATGATGGGATTGTGAAAAACTTTTGGGATCATTGGTGGATGGTTTTCGACAAACCACCCAACAACAATCTTGATATCCCCTTATATTTTATAAAAAAAGTTTTGTTGAGTTTGTTTTACACAAACATGTGAACTACTTTGACATCCAACCTTTCCAGGGTGTACATTTAGGTATGCCCCAAAATAGACCTGGGGCAGTCAGAGTAGTCCAGGGCCCGTATGTCCCCCCTCCTCCTGTTGATCCCCCACCTGCAGTGCAGCATCCTGATATCATTCATGAGGCGGCTTCACGGATCATATCGGTTATTCACTCTTTGAGTAGCCTTTTGGTTTCTCAGGCCGTGTCAGTAGCTCAGCCTACTGTTGATGGTAGCGGTGCATTCGGTGACGTTGACATGTCATCCTCGGCTCCACACATATGCGTGCCCCACAGTTGTGTCATGTTTGGGCACGTATGCTTGGGTTCAGTAGGACAGCCCGTCGATCATCCTGTGGACAGTGCAAATTATGAGGTGCATGAGATTCATGATGTACCAGATGTTATTACACAGACCGGAGGATACCCTGGGGAGTCCTCACATGCTAGAGGCGAGGAGGCACCGTCATCATACATTGATGATGTAGTGGTAAGATTTGTATTTTCACAGTTCATGTTATATTTTAATTAAATATTTATAAATTAGATAATATTAAGTACTAATTTTTATTTACATGGTCTATTTAACAGCTAATGATTGAGGATGAGTTGAGACAGATTCAGGAGGGCACCTTGTCGGCCATTTCATTTGGCCTTGATAGCTTGACAGTACATATATTATTGCACCTAGTCGTTTGTATTTTATTGTACATACATGCTCATCATGTATATTGGTATTAATTAGATTATGTAGTAACTTGCATGTATATCTTATTTTACTCTTGTAGGGCACAAGCAATATGAGTGCGGAGCAGTGTGATTTAGGATCTGGTAGTGCAGTTGGAGACAAGGGAAAGGTAATTGAATGCAAATATGATTGAATGAATAGTTTAAATAACTTATAGTGATTATAAATGTCTAGACATAGATTGATAGTTTCATATACTTGTTGTGTATATATACAGAGAATCCTTGGCTTCACATTCTTGATGACTACACCCAGTATACCTGAAGAAGAAGAAGAAGAAGAGATGCCTCGAGTAGATGTGCGTTTATTTTATTTTTTGATTAGTAGATATAATTTGTTATTATCAGTGACGATTATATGCTAACTTGTATCAATGTCATGTTTCTGAACATATGTAGGTTGTTTATGAAAATATTCAAAACATACCTCCTCTACTGAAGACATACATCAAGAGTCCTGCAAAGCTGAAGAGAAAACGTGGAGATGAGGTAAACATGAATAGTTCAATTATAGTTCATTTTTATGTTAACTTTTCGAATGTGAATTATATAATATAATTAATATTAATCGTGGTTTGTTTTTCTTGTGCAGGATCCTTCAGAGTCGAGCAGTGCGGCGAAGAGGATCGATTTTGATGATCCATCAGTAGCTTAGGATGTTATAGATAGTTTTGGGATGCCTACATGTCTAGTTGGCATGTATATTTTGTATATGGACATACATTCACATATTTAGACATACATTTTGTTTCAATTGGCATTTATGCCATATTTGTGTATGGACATACATTTGTAATCATTTGACATTTTTATATATACATAAGTTGATATTTGATCATATAAATTGTTGCTCATCTGTGTGTGGTGTTATCATGGAAATATTTAATCTTCATTCCAATAATTAACAATGGTTAATAATGGCTATTTAATGAACAATACAATTCATTTCATTTCATTTCATCATAAGTGTTGTTTTTATAATGAACAATATAATTCATTTAATGAACAATACAATTTATGAACAATACAATACAATTCATTCAATGAACAATACATTTCATGAACAATACAATTCATTTAATGAACAATACAATACAATTCATTTAATGAACAATACTTGATACAATTCATTATTACCCTATGCATGGTCCTATTTTTCCCCCCACCTCGATCGAACGCTCGGAGTTTTATTAGGGCAGCAATTTTTCGGTTGGCGAAAAAATCGTCAGTCTCACTCAATGGAATGTTGTCGCGTGGCCAATTTCTCGTTCTGCTTGTCACGATGATGAACCGTCGGCTTTGACATGTCCAGTTAGGCATTATTACCCTACACATTCTCCTATTTCCCCCCCCCCCCCAACTCGATCGAACACTCGGGGTCATACCCTATCGGTGTCGTCCCTTGAGCGCCCTAAGTGCTCAAAATTGTCAAACTTTCATGGGCCCTAACTCAGAATTTGTGGCACCTGTGAACAATCCATTTGAACCTACGGGGCCACAAGAAGGGTCCCTATGAAAACCTATCTCGATTTTTCAAGTTTCCCTATGGTTTTATTAGGGCAGCAATTTTTCAGTTGGCGAAAAAATCGTCAGTCTCACTCAATGGAATGTTGTCGTGTGGCCGATTTCTCGTTCTACTCATTGTGATGATGAATCATCGGCTCCAACATGTCCAGTTAGGCATTATTACCCTATGCATGCTCCTAATCCCCCCCCCCCCGCCACTCGATCAAACGCTTGGGGTCATACCCTACCGGCGTCGTCCCTTAAGCGCCCTAAGTGCTCAAAATTGTCAAACTTTGACAGGCCTTAACTTGAAATTCGTGGTACTTGCAAATAATCCATTTGAACCTACAGGACCATGAGAGGGGTCCCTACGAAAGCCTATCTTGGTTTTTCAAGTTTCCCTACGGTTTTATTAGGGCAGCAATTTTTCGGTTGGCGAAAAAATCGTTAGTCTCACTCAATGGAATGTTGTCGCGTGGCTGATTTCTCGTTCTGCTCGTCACGATGACGAACAGTTGGCTCTGACATGTCCAGTTAGGGATTATTACCCTATGCATGCTCCTATTCCCCCCCCCCAATCGATCGAACGCTCGGGGTCATACCCTACCGACGTCGTCCCTTGAGCACCCTAAGTGCTCAAAATTGTCAAACATTGACGAGTATTCTTGAATTGACCCGTACAGTTATCTGACCATATTATATGTCGGTCAATTGCAATATCTTTCTCATGCAAGAACTTAAAAAAATTCTCGAAAGAATGTTGCACATACTCGAAGGAGTGTGATCTATCATCACTCATATAAAAATGATACTCCCTGATTATCTTCTTGTCCTCTTCTGTACTATCAGGAGCATGTCTATATGTAAAGTGAACAAAAATAGCAATCTGGACTGAATTGTAGTACTAAGACTGTACCTCATTCTGTGGTTGCAATGTACAGTTCTCTGCAAAATCAACCACCGATACAATAGTGCCAATCGGGAAAGAGTTCTTACACATCCTGAACTGTTGATCCAACCACTGAGACCTATGGGTGCGCCTTGCATACTTGTAGAAAAGATTTTCCTTAAAATCCAAAATAAAATCAGCAATACTCACTTCTGTTGAGACTAATTTGCATCTAGAACCTTCACCTCCACTCTTCAAATTATATTTCACTATCTCGCTTCTCTTTTTCTCAACATAATTATTTCCAAACTCGTGTTCGCTTCCCTCATGAAAACATGAAACAAACTTTAACAACCCACCGCATTCTGAGCACTTCTCATTCAAACAATCATTTCTATAGAAATAGCAGCCATCATCTCTAGGGCATAAAAACAGATCTTGCAAGTCTCTTGATGATCTCGGAAATAGCATTGCACCACACTCCTGCAACATCTCATTAGTATGCATCGTAGAACGAATATGACATAAAAGTTCATGGTACATTGAAAACTCCACATGGTACTTGCAACAACAGGTATTGTGAATCTTAAGAGGAACACAATAAAATGGTTTCAAAGATTCAAAGGCCCTTTGTGATATTTGCAAAGTTGGATGCAATTCACAAAATTTTGTGTACAACATTGTTTGGCTTGATTCCAAGAAATGTTTGGGATGCGATGTGCGGTCTTGGTTGTCGATTCTTAATTTCAAAACGTCCTTTACATTGGGTGACACTCTAGAATTAGAGTGCCAAAATTGTTGAATCTCTTCCTTCACATTGTCAGTCAACTTTCTATCAACACGTGGAAGCCTCCCACCAAATGCCCATGTATCTTGTTGAAGTGAATCGTCAAGTCTTTGTCTTTGTGCAAGTGCTCTATCCAAAGTTTTATGGTTTATGTTAAAATCAACACAAGTTTGTCTCATTTGACGAGCCTTCCTCAATTGATGGCTTACTAAGGAGGTTGTAATCACTCTTCGAGCGGCTCTCTTATCTCTTTCTTTGGTATTCTTTCCAATAGAATTGAGAGCGTCAAATAGATTTTTTGCAATAATAGAATTTCTCTCTGTCTTCTTGTTCACACGAATCTTCAATTTGTTTAGCAATGGTCTAATCTTTATCATCTTTAGCAATTGAACAAAGAGTTGGCATTGCTCGGTCAATGTCTTATTGCTAAAATTTTGGTTGAAAAGTTTTGTAGCCCACAACCGAACGGTTCTTGTTGACCTCTTGCCTTCAAGATTCGCAATAATGTTCTCATCGATTTCAAATAACCATTTTGGGGTTCTTGAAGGTCTTGGATTTGGAATTTGTATTTCATCCATGAGAGGGTCTTCATTTCTAAAGTAATTAGGTGTTACATATGGTTCACTTGGTGAGGCAATTCCACCTTCAATGTTAAATTTTTCCACATTTTCACCTCCTATGTCAAAATTTTCCACATGTTGAGCATTTTCATTATCACTTTCAACATTTTCAAAATTTTTAATATTTTCACTTTCAAAATTTAAATTTTCATTTTCAATAAGTTGTGGCACATTTTCAATTTCAATTTCCTCTTCAGTTGAAGTAACATTAGCAATATTTAACATACCTTGTCTTCTCCTCCTATGACATTCTCTATCCCTTTCTCTATACACTTCAACTTGGTCATTTGAAAGTTTTCTTTTGCGTTTAGACTTCCAACGACTACTACTCCCCATTTCCCTCCACACATATGCTCCTTCATGATTGACAATGTAATTTTTCACTTTAAGAATCTCCCAAAAGCACAAATTTGTCTCTAGCTCTTTGAAACCCCGTAATCCTCGACAAAAAACATAGGACCCAGACTGTCGGCCATTGGAATCTACAGAATGGCCCACAAACCCTTTTTTTCTTAGTTTTTAGTACTAAAATCGGATATCGGATTTTATCCGATATCCAATTTTTGTAGAAATTATGTGGTCCCCAAAAAAAATTCTTTTTGCCGCCATTTATGAACTAAACTGCCACATGGCAGAAATCCAATATCCGATTAAATCGGATATCGAATTTTATTGGTCATATTTTGGAGAGAGAGAGGGATAGAAGGAGGGGGAGAGAGGGAGAAAGAGAGAGAGAGAGAGGGGGGGGGAGGAGGAGAGGGAGAGAGGGAGAAAGAGAGAGACAAGGAGAGGGAGAGAGAGAGAGAGAGAGAGGGGGGGGGGAGAGAGAGAGAGAGAGAAGGAGAGGGAGAGAGGGAGAAAGAGAGAGAGAGAGACGAGGAGAGGGAGAGGGAGAAAGAGAGAGAGACGAGGAGAGGGAGAGAGAGACACACACACACAATATGACCCCTAATGTTATGATTTGGTGTCTTAAGGGGTCCTATGGTGTCGTTAGGGGTCATATGGTGTCTTGTGACACCATAGGACCCCTTAAGACACCAAATCATGTCGTTAGGGGTCATATTTACACCATAGGACCCCTTAAGACACAATATGACCCCTTAGGACACAGCAATATGGTGTCACGAGGGGTCATAAGGTGTCCTAAGAGGTCATAAGGGTTCATGGGACACCATATGACCCCTATGGACACCATATGACCCCTAACGACACCATCGGACCCCTTAAGACACCAAATCATGTCGTTAAGGGTCATATGGTGTCCTAAGGGGTCATAGACCACAATATGACCCCTTAGGACACAATATGACCCAAAGTGACCCAATATGGTGTCGTTAGGGGTCATATGGTGTCCTGAGAGGTCATAAGGGTTCATGGGACACCATATCACATAACTATCATTAGGGGTCATATTTATGGGTCATAAGACACAATATGACCCCTAACGACATGATTTGGTGTCTTAAGGGGTCCTATGGTGTCCCAAGACACCATATGACCCCTAACGACACCATAGGACCCCTTAAGACACCAAATTGTGTCGTTAGGGGTCATATGGTCTCTCTCTCTCTCTCTCTCTCTCTCTCTCTCTCTCTCTCTCTCTCTCTCTCTCTCCCTCTCCTTCTCTCTCTCTAAAATATGACCAATAAAATCCGATATCTGCTTTAATCGGATATCGGATTTCTACCATATGGCAGTTTAATTGATAAATGGTGGCAAAGGGAAATTCTTTGGGGACCGCAAATTTTTGTACTCAAATTTTCAAATTTCAAATTTCAGCTCGGGAATGCTTTGGTATTAGGCTTGGAAGTGACAAGCCTGGAAAGTCAACTGAAAAAATGAGTTTTTCAGTATTCCTTGATTTTCCAGACTTTACATTGGTGGCTGATGACTTTTTTTGTAGCCAAAATTGATAAAACGAAAAGGGTTTTTTAAGGACGTTCCCAGCTTTCCAACAATATAAGGCTTGTCTTATTTTGACTTTAGTAAATTATTATTATTTATTTTCTAATTAAATTCTGACAATAGTCCTGATTGATATACTGATTGAAAAACACTCATAACTTTCAAACGGTATAACATTTTTTGAAACCAAAACATGCATCACATCCTATGCTTCGTCTACTATAAAGCAAAAAAATTTAAAAAAAAAATTCATAAGGTTTTGACCAAATTAAGGTGGTCAGACATAGGAGTTTCTGAATTTCTAAAAAGCTGTAGTAAAAAAATCATAAATAATTATTTAATTCATAAAAAAAATTTAAAAAAATATGTGTCACATCCGAACATGAGTCTAATACTTATATTATAAATATTATAAAAAAATATTAAGATTTGATTGTGATTAGGGTGGTCAGACATACGTCTACTTATTTTTTTCCTGAAATTTTAGTCCCACTGCATTGAAATTTGAAATTATCATCAAATAGGATTTTTTTTTTCCAAAAAACAACTAGTAGCTTAGAAACTACATTAAATTTTCTATATATTCTCTTCTTACATATTTTAAAAAATAATGTTCACAACTTATTCAAATTTTCATGTCAAGTTGCATAACTCTGATTTTTCTGAAATTTCATTGCCACTTAAGGGCCTATTTTGGCACACCATGATCCTGCACATACCCACCATCTTTGTGCACTTACCCATATATATATATATATATATATATATATATATATATATATATATATATATATATATATATATATATATATATATATATATATATATATATATATATATATATATATCTATATATCTATATATATATATATATATATATATATATATATATATATCTGTGTGTGTGTGTGTGCCTCTATTTATATATCTCCATATTTCTTCTATTTATCCCTCAATCTCTATCTTGTCATGTATGGACATCTCTCTCTACCCATATATTTCTCTCTAAATATCTCTCTAGATATCACTTCCTACCTCTACATTTATATTTCTATATATCCCTCGCATTCTCTTCCTCCCTTTGTCTCTACATATTTATCTCTTCCATCTCTCTCTCTCTCTCTCTCTCTCTCTCTCTCTCTCTCTCTCTCTCTCTCTCTCTCTCTCTCTCTCTCTCTCCCTCTCCTCTAACTCCATCTCTATCTCTATCCCATATCTCTATCTCCTTACCCTTCTCTCTTCACCCCTCTATCTCTCCCTCTTTCTATCCTTATATATCCCTCTATATCTCTCTATATTGCAAACATAGTTTGATCATGTTGATAATTGACCCTAATTGTCTTCTTGACTAAGACAATTTGTTTAAATAATGATTGGATCCTTTTAAGTATATGCATAGTTATTTGAAGCTATCACTTCTCCATTGAGACCATTGTTACACAATTTATGACCCTAGGACTTCTACTAAAAATTTATGACCCTGGGCTTGAAAGGAAACTGGCAACCATATAATGACAATTTTTACATAACCCAGTTGAGAAATCAAGAAAATTAACACTTGAAATCCTTATGCAAACAATAGACAATATACCCATTTAAGATTACATAAGATATAACCTAAAGAAACCCTCATGATGAAAAAAATCAACCTCCAAAATAATCTATCATCCATGTATTATCGGCAATGCACAATTACAAATACAACCACAAACGCTCTCGAAAACCTAGTCATCAACAAGCACTTCATGTGAACAAATATGTAACCACACATCTCATTCAATGTTTCCCACCTCCACAAATGCTAATTTGACTTACCCAAACAACTACCCTTGTGGTTACTTTTATAGGCATAAGCTCTCACAAAACTACCAAGTGGTATTACATCAAAACCATGGGCTAACTACTTCATTGACCTCATATCTAAAATTGGGTACTTTGTTATATTTAATTTCCCTAATATGAAATAAATACAATATAATATATCTCAATAATATAATACAACTCATCAAGTGGCTCTAGAAATATTCCAAGGGAATCTCTACGTTTTACATGCCCATGTGCAACTCACATAATAAAATAAAATATTATAATTATAAACATTATTATGCAAGGTGTACAACACATATTTTTCCAACATTCTCCCACTTGTATACATTGCATAAGGGGCAATAAGTAACTGCATCATGAATAAGGGAAAATCAAAGTGCTCCATGTACTAGGTCCATCAAGATACCTACAACAAGAAATAAAGTGACCACCATCTAATGCACAAATGATCTCACCATCCACTGTGCCACTTCCACTAGACATGAAAAAGGCCATCCAAAGAGAAATCCACACAATCTAACACAACAAATCATAAGTCCTACCTCAACCGATACCGCAAAAAATAACACTTAATCCAAAGGTATCAAATCCAAATATAGTTGTCAAGAACCAATAACCATAGCTGAAATAACACCCACCACAAGTGCTAACACATCCAAATATCCATACCTCCAAGATATACAAAAACGTCAAGTGAATCTCATATCATCAACATATACAACCCATAACATGCAACCATAAGCTCCAAGTGTAATACCTGTCACATATGTACACTTGGAAACTCCCACTGCATAGGTAATGTCAAGTCTAAAATAAATCCACTAAGAGCATCACATAGAAAGTGTAACCATAATCATGTAGTATCAAGGAGCATTCACATCAATATGTATAGCTTGTAAACCAATCACCTGCAATCACAACTCTCACCACAAGTCTCCAACAGTCTTTGATGTTCGCCATAATGAACAAAAAAAAAGAGATGAAGGAACCTACATGTCATCTCCCACATGACAACACATGAACAGAAACTAGTGGTCACATATCTCCAAACAACCTCAAATCAATGTAATTTGAAATTGAACATCCAAGAATATAACCAAGACCAAAAAGAGAAACACAAAGAATCAAAACCTGTAGCGTGTTCTTCTACATACACCTCTAAATGCCAACATGCAAAATATGATCTCCTCCATAAAACCCCAAGTGAAAATCCATAACACCCAAACCTGTTTAGACTCTTAGACCAAAAGAACATATATATCATGTAATCAACATGGATGTAAACTTGTCATAACAAAAAAGATCAAACCAGTATCCATTCTCAATCCTAGGGAATAAGCCCAATACCATCTCCTAAACTCAATGTCAATGAATTCCATCATAATAACAACTCAAGTGCACAAGGAGATAACCAATGTTAAACATCTCTCAAAAAATCTCAATTCCATACCAAGTGAATGCTCCTCAGTCTTTTTGTTGAAATCATCAACCCTCTCAATACATGTCTCTAATCACCAGAGAATACTAGCATCACCTATGTCTCCATGTATCTATGACCACCTGTAACCAATTAATCCATGCCAAACTCCAAATGCAACATAAACCCACCATGAAATAATCAAACAAATATTCATGTACCCAATACAAAGAAAACTACCAAGATCAATATCAAAGTTCCAACTATAGAATCAAGAACATAAACATAACAACATGATCTAACCATCTCCTCCTATGAGATAACATGCTCCATATGAACATATCAAATAATCATAGCATGTCAAAACTCTAAGTGCACAATCAAAAGTGTACCATGACATAATAGCAAAACCATCCTATCAAACAAGTATAATATGTCAAATGATAACATAAATCACACCTCAAACAAGGACTCTATTAACCCTCCAAGAAATCCACATCATCAAATATCATGAATATCACCATCTCCTACAATTGTACGTTCAAATGTGAAAGCCCTTTTGTCGCAACAAGATCTAACGCATATTCCAACATCTGCATACTAATAAAATCATCCACTATCTAATGGTGGACACACATCACTATCATAAGCTCCCACTCAACCATGATACCCATATCTCCATAGCATCGTGATAATCATCTCCTAAATGAAGATCATCTAGGTTTACACACATACAATTGAAATATCAGTAACATCAAGTAAACCAAGATCTTTAAGCTAAGAAGATACAAAATTGCCAAACAAACAATTGGGATCCAATCCTACACTACCACATTTCCATTGTCAAAAGCTCTCATTGAAAGTGTAACCAAGTTATCCATGACATCATAATAAAACCATCCTCTACATAAGAATCAAACAAAGTGCTCACATAAATAACTCAACAATGCACATCATAAGCTCTCAAAAGCCAAAGTATCGATGATCCTCAACCAAGAAGTACCTCGTCATAACCAATCAAGAATCTAATCAAATCATCACAAATAAAGCACCTATAAATCTAGTCATGTTATGCCAATGTCCCTAAACACAAAGAACATCCATGACACCATGATCACATCCACTAAACAAGCATCTAACTCTCAATGTGTCCAACATGCAAGCATCACATGGGCAATAACATAGATCCTCCATCATGACTACACCTGGTAGCATCTCTCCTCAATATGACAACAAAATCAATGAACCAAGTGACCAAATTGTAATGTCCTAAAATTGCACCCCTTGCAATTTTTGACTGCATTTGGGTCTTCGCCTTAGTGTTTGCAGCCCCTAGCCTGATCGAGGACCTGAATATGCTCATACAAGTCAAAACCTATATTTTGCTCAACCCTGCACCTCAAATCCACCTTGATCCTACCCCAAAATAGGGCAAGATCAGGGAGTCGCACCCTAGGATCCACTGAGACCAGGGCATGGCACCTTAGGATCCCCTATTTGGGACCTATCTTGGGGTCCCTCCCTTTGGCTCATCTCAAATTAGAGTGGGAAAATCCCCCCTATGTCGGCCCAAGTCAGAAAATCAGTCAATTAAACCTACTGGCAAGTATATAAGAGGGATTTCCCCTCTCATTTGACATAACACACAAGATCATGAAATTACATCAAGCATTCAAGAGATCAAGCATCCAAGCATTCAAGAGCAATTGAGCATTTGCAGTCTTCCTTCAAGCTTTGGAGCAGCAATAGAGACAAGATTTCAAGCATTGAAAAGGAGATCAACATTCTACTTCATGAAACCCTAATTCCATGTGGAGGCAAGCAAAACTTCACAAGGAGCTATAAGCATTTCATTTTCAGTCAATTTAACATCCCCTCAAAGAGGAGGATTTCTAATTTCAGTCCTTTCATTTACATTAGTTCAACCATTTGGTTAATTCCAAAACCGGGGTTTGATCTGAAGACAAAACCCTATTCCCAACACATTCCCCTTTCTTTTTGTGTGCAGGAAACAGGTACATAGCTATACTTCTAGAATTAAGCTTTATTCGTAGAGACAAAAAAACCCTTTTCGATGTGCGGAAAGTTTGGAGGACCGATAGGAGGGCACCCCTGTCCAGACACAAGATCCCTACAATTTTTGTTGGATTTCGCAAAGCATCTCCGAATCATCTCAAACTTCTCAGATTCAGGTGCATGACTGAATCCCGAACCTATAGCTCACTGTTTTCGTGTACTTTGTCTTCATTTCCAGCACTTTGTGTTAATTCAATCAATCATCTTACAAAAGAGGGTTAATTGCATTTCAATCACAATCAATCTACTAAGTATTCAATCCTTGCATCCTTTGGGATTGGATCTAGTAGATTCATCCCCCTCTTTTGAATGTAAATTCTCCCCAAGTGAAAGTTGAACCTTAGTAAAGTTCCCACCTTTCCTCTTTCAAGTGGTGAATTGGTTAAGGTTCCCAATCTTCCACTTTACACAAATTAAGCCACCAATCTAAATATGCTTCAACAATGAAAGGTCTATGAACATAGACAACCCATATCCAAGTCATAAATGCAATTCTGTAAGTATAGACAACTTACAATATTGCACAACTTGTAGACCCAACAATGCAACATACATACCCAAACCAAAACTTATAACCATGTCGATATGAGAGCAGTTTGAGATACAATACTAAGTGTACATTGACATAGACTTCAAATATTCAATATGTAACATGGCATAAACTCACAACGTCACCATAGTCAAAAGAACCCATAAACAACTCATATCAAAATGTAAACAAATCAATTATGTCAAACCTGCTCCAAACCCGATCCACCATGTAATGTTCTCCATGAGCTTTCTGTCAACTATTCGAAGTCCAAAATCTAACTTTATATGTTCAAGTTATGGCCTCTCAAATTCATAAAGGTACCTCTAGCTTTCAGTTACTAGTTTATCATCAAAATGACAAAATCTAGAAAAACTACTCATACCATCGTGTAGTGCTTTGAGCCACCTTCCCAACAACTATAACAAGTCAAACATCTGACACTCCTAGCGCAAATTATGCCCTGTAGAAAAAATTTGCATATTAAACTATATTTGCAAATATATGGAATCCAAGAATATTTTTTCTCCAATATGCAATATAATATTTTTTAAAATTTTTAATAAAAAATAGTAGTGGGTCTCGAACCCAACCACTAATTCAACTTGGCATATAATTTTATGAGGCGAAGTTTTTAAATTTTACATTTAAGAAAGCTAGCAAAAAAAATTCAAAGTTTTAAAAAACATTTGATAAAGATTTTTTTGTTTTGTTTCAAATTTTTATTGGCACCCTGTGGGTGGACCTAGCCCACACCCCACGAAGGTGGCCTCACTGGCCTGATACCCTCGTTACCATTGATACCGGTGGTACCAAGTACCACGGCCCAAGGCCGACAAGACTTGCAAATTTGCAAGCTTGCAAGTACTATCGATACTCGCAAGTCCGCAAGGGGTTGGTGGGTGGTGGCCCCACCCTCCAAAAAATCACTTTTTTTATTTTCAAAAAACTTTACAAACAAGCCCCCTAATGCATTTTTTTTTTTAAATTTGACTTTTGAAAACAAAATGCCAACAAGGTTATTTGCAAGTTTTTATTTTTTATTTTTAATTTATAGCGACATCATAGGTCATACAGTCGCATGGCCATACGACCTAGAAAAAATTGCAACTTTAACCAACATTCGAACAGGGGCATATATTATATCAAAATTTGTCTTCCAACCTCTTTGAACGCAACCATGGAATTCGTTTTGTCCCACAGAGTCAAATATAACACCTCACCTCAAAAACTCTTAAAATGAACATCCACAAAAACCCATTTTGAAACATTTTTTAATAAAATCAAATCTACAAAAAATGCCCACAAATTTACAACCCCATAACCTACAAGAAACCCTCATTTATTGTCTTGTCTTTCATGCATTCCATAGATTCAACTCCTAAGATTATACAACTAAAACCATAGCTTTGACACCACTTGAAAGGAAACTTACAACAATATAATGACAATTTCCACATAGCCTGATTAAGAAATCAAGCAAATAAACACTTAAAATATATTTTCAAAGAATAGACAGCATACCCTTTGAGAATGACACGAGATATACCCTGAAAAAACCCTCATGAGAGAAAAATCCAGCTTCCAAAAACATCTATTACCCATGTATATTCAACAATGCACCATTACAAATACAACGATGACAATTTCCACATAACTCGATTAAGAAATATAGTATATAAACACTTAAAATCTATATGCAAAGAATAGACAACATACCCTTTGAGGTATTTTCAACTGCACCATTACAAATACAACCACAAAAGCTTTTGAAACCCCAACCATCAACAAGCACTCCATGTGAATAGGCATGTAACCACACATCCCACGTCATGCTTCCAATCTCCACAAATGCTAACCTAGCTTACCCAAACAACTACCCTTGTGGCTGCTTTTATTAACACAAGCTCCCAAAAAACCATGAAGTGGTATTACATCAAAACCATATGCTATAAATGTTGGTATTATGGATGTGTTGTGTAGTACCCCTACTCGTTTGAACTTATTAGACTCATATTTATTATTGTTTACTTTCAGTGGATACGTTACCATGGTGTGTTATTCAGACTTATATGACATTATTTCATACTTTATCTGGATATGAGATGCATAATTTATTTGCAGTATTTCAGTACTTGTGATTTATGGCATTTTATGGATTATTGCTATGTACTGACACTTTACTTTATCTATGCAATGTGTAATTATATGTTGCGTGTCTGCGAGTGTATTAGATGCAAGGGGACGATTTTCCTTCACTCACTCCGATGAGAGAAGGAACGTCGCGATTCTCTTTCATCGGTGTGCATGTCGTGTTTTCTATATTATATATATGCATGTGTGGTTCGGTGGTGCAGGATATTGCAGGTACAAGTACCGGGTAGGTACGGAGTATCGTCTCCACCTGGCTTCACAAGTCTAAGTGTGCCTTATATTTTCCAATGGAAGTGGAGGAGGTAGTAGTTGACCCTATTTTACTCAATTACACTCTTGTGAGTGTCGTTAGTTGGTCGTCCTGTCAGTTTGTTCGGTCTTCGTATTTTGTCGTTTGACCTTTTTATGAGTATTTGGGGTTTGTTCAGTTTGTGTGTTTTAGTAGATTTAATTAATTAATTAAATTTATGGAGTTATCTCATAGTTTGTATTTTTGAATTATGTATTTTATGCATTGAGATTATAAATTTAGTTAATTAAAAGAAGTTATTAAATTAAGTTGCAAGCTGCATGATATTAGAAATATATTTTATTTAAATCTTAGTGAAAAATAAATTAGATTAATTTCATTTATTGTTTCCTAGAATTTTAAATAAATAAAAGAATAAATAAATAAATGAATAAAAGAATTAATTAGAATTGAAGTATTGCTTTAATCTCTTTATTTAGAAAATTAATTAATTTGCATGAGAAAGGAAAAGAAAGAAAAGTGATTTTTAATTATTGCATGTTAACTTATCCTTTGTTAGAAAATTAGAAAATAAAATAAAATTGCTTTTATTAAAAAATTTAGGTTTTTGGAAAAAAATATATTCAACCTAGAATTTTAGTTTAAAAAGAGGAATAGGTCATTATTTTAGGATGCACAGAAAACAGGTCATGGATTTAGGTGAAGAATTTTATTTGGAAGCTAGTTGAAGGATTGGTTCTCTTCTACAAATTTTCTTCCAAGAAAGCTAGGTTGGGTGGCTTCTTTTGATTGTTTGTTTTAAAGAAAATATTTCTATTTCTTTTATCTTTCTGAATCATGTGTGTGTTAAGATGTTTGTCAAATCTAAAATCCTATCTGATTATTTCTTGTTCTTGGCTAAAGTCCATTCCTAAAGTTAATTTCTAGTTTATGGAAAGAAGTTGTTTCCTGAGTGTTTGTAGATATAATTTTGAAAAAATTGGGAAAAGTTTTTATGGCAATTTTGCCAAGATTTTTATTGTGCATGAAAATTGCAAGATTTGGGAGGAATGGGGTTACCAGAGAAAATATTCCCTCTTGTTTGATTTTTGTTTCGATACTTGACTATGACAATCCTTTTTAATATTTGTGTATCTCTGTGGAATTATTTAGTTATTTTAGAAATAAATTTAATCATTAATTAAATTTATTGTGTTATTAAAAGTTAAGGGAAATTGTTTTATTTTAGTATTTTGGAGAAAATTTGTATTAATTAGATTCCTTGGAAATAAAATTTAATGTTTTTTTTTTGTTATTGGAATTTAAAATTAAAAAAAATTAAAAAAATTAATTAAAAAAATAAAAAAATAAAAAAAATTTAATCAAAATAAAAAATAAAAAAAATTAAATAATAGAAAAAATAAAAAATAAAATTATATATATATATATTATTGTGGTTTTATTATGTTATTTTAGAAATAAAAAAGTTATTGTAAAATTAAATCTTCATTAAATATAATAATAATAATATTATTATATATATAGTATTTTCTGTGGTTTTAATTATGTTTTTTTTTTTAAATGAAAGATATTTCAAAATTAAATCTTATTTTTATTATATATTTTAATGTGATATTATTATATAATATTATATTCGTAGAATATATATATATATATATTTATGTAATTATATTATATTATTATATATAATTTTTAATTTGGAATTTAATTTAGATTATCGATACAATCTAATCGAGTTTATTTGTAAAGTAATCATGAACATATAATTAGGGGGTTAATTTTTATGTGATTGATTTAACCTTATTGGACAAATGACAAAATTGATTTGTATTAATATAGTTGTATTTTCTTATTTTCTAGAAAATCTTTAATTGCAAGTTATTTATGCGTTTGGTTGTTTAAAGAAAAGATTGCCTGTATTGAGATCTTGTGTAAATGGTATTTGCAGTCAAGCTTAATTTCGTTGCAATTCTGGTTGAGTTGTCATTATGTCATATGTTGTTATATCTCCTTGGTCAGGTGTTGTTGTATAACCTTGTGGATGTGAGCCATTGTGTGTTTTGTTCCAAATGGTCAATCTTGGGTTAGTGATTGTGTATCCTTCACCTGTGGTTTGTCAGGATTAGTTATAGTTGTCTGTTTCGCCATAGAGTTATCGTAGAGAGACCTTTCCTATTAGTGTCCTATGAGAGAAAGTGGCTTTTGAGCGGGGGTTGTGCCCGAAGTGGATGGTAGGATAACTCGTCGAAAGTAAATTAAAAAGTGATAACCTAATAATTGATTAGGGGGTGAGTAGAATAAATATTAATTAAGATAATGTACCTCGTGCATAGGTGAGTGCTAGTATAGGGCTCATAATGTTGCGAGAAGGCCTGGAATGGCAAACTTACCACCTTGTCTTCATGAAAGGATTGGTAGGGTCCGCATGAGACTTAGTTGGAACCGGAGGTTCGGGAGAGGTTACCAGGACAGTGAGTCGGGACCTATGGAGGTTGTACCATGGTATCCATCTTAAGTTATGCGATGACACTCTCTCTTTAGAGTCACTAGTGTTTATGAGTTGAGTCACATGGATGTTTACGGAATCCTGTAGTTCTTTCGTACTTGTCTTATTTTGCTTGCTTGAGGGTTTTCTACTATCTCCTAGCACTGTGGGGTGGTTCCATATTGGGATCACATGGTCAGGTGGTAGTGCCACTTCCCATCGGATGCTCTGGATTGTATCTTCAGGCAAGGAAAGGCTTCGCTGGTGTTTCTTAGTTTGTGGTTCATGTACCAGCTCATGTTCGGGATCATTGTTCAGGTGAGACCTTGTGGTCATTGTATCAGACTTTTATGTAACCTTGATATTGTAACTTTTGGATTCTGTGGTATTTTTGGAAGCCATGTATTTATGGATATTATAATATTATGTCAGTGGAATGTATGTTAATTCAATTGCTTTGATCTTATGTATAAATGATTTATGGATAAATTGAATGCATGGAATACTTTGATTCTTTCATTTTGGAATTTAGATGTATGTGTAGTTTTAATCTTACGCATTTAATTTACCTAATTAAATGGACAATTGGATTAACCATGGTGTTAATATAATCTATGAATTCATGTTCATTGGTAACCCTTAGGAAATCATGTGTTAGACTTATGTTGTGTTATTAAACGTGCTATTGTTATAATTAATGCACTTAAAAAAAATTTAAAAATTATTTCACCCTTTAGTTGCCTAGTTGTGTTGTTTTTCCTTTAGGGTCCCTGGTGGAGCATTACATGTTGCATTGGTTTTGTCATTGATGTCAACACTTATCAGCACTTATCTTTCTGGAGATCTTTGGTTATGTTGAACCGGCACATTATGTTCACCGACATGTTCAGTGACTTATGCACAGTCATCGGTATTTAGCTCACTAGCAGGTTTTATTATTCACTGGCACTGAGGATGATCTGTTATCATCTGGAGATTACTCAGTTATGTCGAAGACATGGTTTGGACACTTGTTTTGGTGATTTGGTTATTGGTCTAATCGAGTTGGCATATTTGTTGTTACCGGCAAATTGGTCTAGGTTATGGACCAGCATGCGTTATCTATTCCACTTCAGCACGGCACGTTATGGAGATGATTTATTGATTGGTTATTATTGTAAATGCATTGAGCCGACATGATGCATCACATATTGATTCATTTGTAATTGATTTAATTATAATATTCTTAGTAAGCTGACCTACACATTTGGTTTTAGGTTTTGGTATATATGTAAGATCTCATTTGTGAGATTGATATAGGAGATGACATAAGTTATTATAAGGTTGTGATATTCGGCATATGTGAATATAAGCAGAGCTACTCACGCAGACATCATTTGAAGATTCAAGGAAGGTATGAAGGAGATAATCAAAGCTTAATCGGTACTGAATCTAGCATATGAAGATGATATTTTGAACAATACATTATCTAGGATTTAACCATCCTACTGTAGTCATTGCGACTCCCATTTGAGCAATGAGCTCTAGGCAGTTGGCCTTTCTGCATGTGCAGACCCCATTTCTACACACATATTATCTGCAATAGTATCATCTGATTGTGGGTAAGGTTTCCCACCGTGATTTTTTCCCCTTACAGGATTTCCACGTACAAATATTTGTGTTATGTGTTGTGGATGTTGTTTCTCTTTCTGTTTCATGAATTAAGCTTCACCGGTACTATTATTAACTGTTAAACTGTCAATCGACATTAAGTTTGGTTTACCGGTATTATGCATCAATTTTGATTAAGTTATATTTGGGTTGAAATTAATAGACAATTGATTCACCCCCCCCCCCCCCCCCACTCTCAGTTGCCTCTAGGTCCTAACAATTGGTATCAAAGCTAAGTCCTATTTTTGCAGAAGTTTAACAGCTTGAGTAGATTCTATGGCAACTAACTTTTTCAAGATGGACAGTTCAAAACTTGATGGAACTAACTATGGTATATGGAAGACCGGAATGGAGACACGTCTGAATTGCATTGGAAGAGACATATGGGATGTTACAAAAAATGGCTATGTTGGTCCTACACAGAGTCAACCTAATCCACCAAACTTGGCTAAAGATCAGGAGAATGATTACAAAGCAAGAGAAGCACTTTTGAGCACATTGTCAGATCAGCCAATCATGGGATTATCAGACCAATCTACTGCTAGATCTATTTGGGATAAATTGGAGACATTGAATGAAGGTGATACCACTGTCAAAATTGTAAAACTGGAATGCTTTCGGGTCAGGTATGAAAATCTAAAAAATGGAAGAAGATGAAAGAATTTCTGCTTTTATGGACAGAGTTAATGAAATTATTTTGGGTATACAATGTTGTGTAGGATCCTTAAGTGAAGATGAGATTGTTTCTAAAGTTTTAAGAGCATTGCCACCGGCATACAAAATGAAAGTAACTACTATTAATGAATTGAGAACAATGCCTAACACATCAGTATCTAGAGATACTTTGGTTGGAAAAATTTCAGCTTTTGAACTTGAGGAATTTGGTCTTGTTGTTACAATTAAGATAGATTTAGCCTTCAAAGCATCATCATCATCTGCAGCATCATCATCATCATCTGAAAAATCTGATTGGAAAGCACTTTATGCAAAAGAACTTGAAGACATCATAAAGGAAAATGAAGAACTGGAAGAACTTGAAGCACTATTCACAAGAAAAATGCCTAAAGGTCCAGTTGGAAGTAAGTATGAAGGTAAAGCACCATTTAAATGTTTTAACTGTAATAAAATTGGTCATATGGCATCTAGTTGTCCTGATAGACATGCAAGATTGAGAGAAGAAGCTAAAAGAACATATAAGCCTAACCCTAAATATCAAAGATACATATTTAAGAAGAATAGAGACAAATCATGTTACTATGTTGATGAAGGAGTTACTAATGATTCTGATGAAGAACCGGCAGACAATGGATGGGCTTTTGTTGTAATAACAGAGGATCAACTGGCACCTACTGTACAACTGGTAGAGTAGGCCCTGGTAGCTAAAATTGAAGAAAATGATGAATGGATCATTGATTCTGGATGTTCACATCATATGACTAGTGATAAAAGTAAATTCTTAACTTTTCAGGAATACAATGGAGGTCTATTAAGATTTGGGGATGATAAAGCTTGTTTGATCAAAGGAAAAGGCACTATATCTTTTGATTGTAAGCACAATACTGACAATGTTTATTATGTTGAAGGTTTGAACCATAATCTTTTGAGTTTTGGTCAATTAGTTGAAAAGGGATTTCAGTTACAATCCAAGAATGGTAAATGCAAAATCTTGAACAAAACTAGTTTGGAAATTGCAACCAGTAATCAGACTAGAGGTAATATCTTTAATTTGAATAACAATGAGAAGACATGCTTGATTGCACATGTTGATGAAAGTTGGTTATGCCATAAGAGACTTTGTCATGTAAATTTTGACTGTATTGTAAAGATTAGTACAACTAAGGCAGTAAGGGATTTACCTAAGATTGTAAAACCTCACAATCTGGTATGCAATGAATGTCAATTTGGAAAGCAAGTTAGAACAACTTTTAAGAGTATCCCAGAGAAATCCAATAATGTTATTGATTTAATTCATACTAATTTATGTGGTCCAGCAAGAACTAGAAGTCTACAAGGAGACAGATATTTTATGCTAATCATTGATGATTATTCTAGAATGTGTTGGGTTGCGTTTCTCAGGGAGAAATCAGAAGCTTTTGGGAAATTCAAACTATTCAAGGGCAATGGTAGAGAATGAAACTGGTAAGAAAATCAAATGTTTAAGATTAGATCAAGGAGGTGAATTCACATCTAAGAAATTTAATACATTATGTGAAGTGAATGGAATCAGAAGACAGCTATCAGCACCTCAGACACCCCAACAGAATGGAGTTGTGGAAAGGAAGAACAAAACTATTCTGGATGCAGCTAGAAGCATGATATCAGAAGCAAACCTACCTCATGTGTATTGGAGAGAAGCAGTGAATACAATGGTTTACACATTCAACGAAGTTCACATCAAAGGTGAAACCGGTAAGACCCCTCATGAACTATGGTTTGGTAATACTCCTACTCTTAAATATTTCAAAATATTTGGAAGAAAATGTTATATTAGGAGAGATGAGTATGTTGGTAAATTTTGATCCTAGAAGTGATGAAGGAATATTTCTTGGTTATCCATCTAAGAGCAAGGCATATAGATATTTCAATAAAATATTGCAGAAAATCATTGAGAGTGCAAATGTGAAGATAGATGAACAGTTCAGAGGTAATTCAAGATCTGTAGATTCTAAACCGGCAATTGAGATGATCATAAATGAACCTACACTGAGTGCACCGGTACAGAATGTAGATCCAGTCACACCGACATCATCTGAGAATTCCACAGTGACTGAAGAACAGCAGCAATTGAACAAACATAGGTATGTAAGATAGAATCACTCTGAAAGTCAGATAATTGGGAATAAGTATCAAGGTGTAATGACAAGAGGAAGGCTGGCAAATGAAGAGGTATGTTTAATTTCTCAAATTGAACCAGCAATCATTTTTGAGGCATGTGAAGATAAACATTGGATTAAAGCTATGGAAGATGAATTGCAACAAATTGAAAAGAATAACACATGGACATTGGTTCCCCGGCCTAAAAACAAAAACGTAATTGGAACTAAATGGGTATTTAGAAATAAACTTAATGAAGATGGTAAGGTAATCAAAAACAAAACAAGACTAGTGTGTAAGGGATATTCACAGAAAGAAAGAACTGATTACAATGAAACCTTTGCACTAGTAGCTAGAATTGAGGCAGACAGACTATTTCTTGCATTTGCAGCACACAAGAACTATAAAGTATATCAAATGGATGTTAAATGTGTATTTCTGAATGGTGATCTTGAAGAGGAAGTTTACATTGAACAACCTGATGGATTTTCTTTGACAAATGACAAAGATATGGTTTGCATGTTAAGGAAAGCTTTATATGGATTGAAGCAAGCTCCTAGAGCTTGGTATGTTAGATTAGACAAATATCTTTTGAAGCTTGGTTACACTAAAGGTAATGCTAACAGCAACTTATATTTCAAAGTGACTAATGATGACATCTTGGTTATTGAAGTTTTTGTTGATGATATCATTTTTGGAGGAGAAGATGGATTGTGTAAGGATTTTGTTAATAAGATGCAAGAAGAATTTGAAATGTCTATGATTGGGGAGATAAAATTATTTGTAGGATTGCAGATTTCACAGACTGATAAAGGTATATTCATATGTCAATCAAAGTACTTGAAGGAACTACTAAAGAAATTTGGTATGGAAAACTCTAAACCAGTAAGTACTCATATGACAACAACTGATAAACTATCACTGAAGGATGATTCAGCCCCTATTAATCTGACAAGATATAAATCTATGATTGGAGGTTTACTGTATTTGACACAAACAAGACCTGATATTATGAATGTAGTATGCATTTTTTCAAGATTTCAAATTAATCCTAAGGAAAATCATGAATCAGCAATAAAAAGGATTTTCCGGTATCTACAAGGCACAATAAATCTTGGCTTATGGTATCCTAACGATAAAAATTTTGATTTATGTATATACACCAATGCAAATTGGGCAGGAGATGTAGATGACAAAAAGAGCACCACCGGCAGAGCATTCTTTCTTGGTAGTAGATTGATTTCATGGTTGAGCAAGAAACAGAGTTGTACATCATTATCAACAGCAGAATCAGAATATGTTACAGCAGCAACTAATTGTACTCAGGTATTATGGATTAAGCAAATGTTGAAGGACGTAAAGGTAAAATGCAAAGAGACTATAGTCATTTATTGTGATAAATCAGCAGCAATTGATATATCAAAGAATCCAGTATTTCACTCTAAAACTAAACATGTTTCTATCAAATACAATTTTCTGAAAGAGAATGTTGAAGCAAAGGAAGTGAAATTGGTTTATGTGAATACTAAAGAGCAGATTGCAGATATCTTTACAAAGTCTTTGCTTAAAGAAGCCTTTGAATATCTCAGAGAGCAACTTGGGGTAATACCCTCACCGGTAGAGACTTAGACAGTTGGAGATTGGCATCAGACCGGCAGAAATTAATAGAGAAACCTTTTTCCAGCTTTGATGGAGGAGAGCTACTTCTCAGGGGGAGTAGTTGGTATTTGTAATTAGTTCTATGAACTGGTTGTATCTGGTTTTTGTATTGCTTTGGCATTTGATGTCAAAGGGGGGGAGATATCTATGGAAAAACTTTGTATTTAGGAATCATTATCCTAGGGGGAGAGATATTTTTTATTTTGATTTCTGGTAATTGATCTCTTCGGGAGATTGTTGGTTTTTGGTTTTTAGCATTCTGACTTTAGCACTTAGATGTTTTTCCATCTTGTGTTGCCATCAATTCCAAAGGGGGAGATTGTTGGTATTATGGATGTGTTGCATTGTCATTGATGTCAGCACTTATCGGCACTTATCTTTATGGAGATCTTTGGTTATGTTGAACCGACACATTATGTTCACCGGCATGTTCAGTGACTTATGCACAGTCACCGGTATTTAACTCACTGACAGGTTTTATTATTCACCAGCACTGAGGATGATCTGTTATCATCTGGAGATTACTTAGTTATGTCGAAGACATGGTTTGGACACTTGTTTTGGTGATTTGGTTATTGGTCTAATCGAGTTGGCATATTTGTTGTTACCGGCAAATTGGTCTAGGTTATGGACCGGCATACGTTATCTATTTCAAATTAGCACGGCACGTTATGGAGATGATTTATTGATTGGTTATTATTGTAAATGCATTGAGCCGACATGATGCATCACATATTGATTCATTTGTAATTGATTTAATTGTAATATTCTTAGTAAGTTGACCTACACATTTGGTCTTAGGTTTTGGTATATATGTAAGATCTCATTTGTGAGATAGATATAGGAGATGACATAAGGTATTATAAGGTTGTGATATTCGGTATATGTGAATATAAGCAGAGCTACTCACGCAGACATCATTTGAAGATTCAAGGAAGGTATGAAGGAGATAATCAAAGCTTAACCGGTACTGAATCCAGCATATGAAGATTCTATTTTGAGCTGTACATTATCTAGGATTTAACCATCCTACTGTAGTCATTGTGACTCCCATTTGAGTAATGAGCTCTAAGCAGTTGGCCTTTCTGCATGTGCAGACCCCATTTGTACACACATACTATCTGTAGTAGTATCATCTGATTATGGGTAAGGTTTCCCACCATGGTTTTTCCCCTTACAGGGTTTTCACGTACAAATATATGTTTTATGTGTTGTGGATGTTGTTTCTCTTTCTGTTTCATGCATTAAGCTTCACCGGTACTATTATTAACTCTTAAACTATCAACTGGCATTAAGTTTGGTTTATCGGTATTATGCATCAAGTTTGATTAAGTTATATTTGGGTTGAAATTAATAGACAACTGATTCACCCCCCCCCCCTCAATTGCCTCTGGGTCCTAACAATAAAACTATGGGCTAACTACCCCAATGATCCCACATCTAATATTGAATACCTTTTTACATTTATTTTCTCCAATATTACATAAAAACAATATAATAGATCGCAATGTTATAATAACTCATCAAGTGGCCCTAAAAATATTTCAAAGCAATCTCTAGACTTTACACATCCAGATGTGACTCACATAATAAAATATGACAATTATAAACATTATTATGCAAGGTGTACAACACCTATTTTCCCAACAGAACTTTAGATAACCCTTTTTATGTTGAACAAGTTAGAAATTGAGTGCTTGGTCATTTTTTCCCTTGGGATCTTCCATTTAAAAATAATTACCATTTGATCTAAAGCCTTCACTTAACCACAAATCAAATTTGAGAATTAGTATCATGCAACTAATATTTTCTCACCGTTTGTTACTTTGGGCTTGCTTGAGGATTTTTGTATTCCCTATATATCATATTTAGTCAAATTAAATTCTTAATTGAATCAAATTCATGTTTCGTAAGAATCCTAATATTTTTATATCTAATAGGGTTGATTTAAGTTTTTTATTGCATTTAAGTTTTTTGTTGTGGGCTATTGTGTATAACAAATCTCGAGACAAAGATCAAGAGCTATGTATTTGAAGGAAGGTGATAAAAACACCCAGTTTTTCCACATGAGTTCTCTTAAGCATAGGGAGGCCAATAAGATTTCCAGGTTATCCTGCAATAGGGGGATTTTATCGGATGAAAATGAAATAAGAAAGGAAGTTATGGATTTTTTTAGCAATCTATTGGGAGGGGTGGACGTTCTGGATATCAAAAATCAAGACCTTCTTGCTCAAGAAATCCCTCCCATTTAAAATGAGGATGACAACAAAAATCTCTCTCAGATCCCTTCGAATCAGGAAATCAAAAAGGTTGTGTTTTCCTTTCTTGGAGATAAGTCTCTTGGTCCAGATGGATTCCCTATGTTCTTTTTCCAAAAAATTTGGCATATTGTGGAGATTGATATTTTTAATGGAGTTAAAGAATTCTTTGGTTCAAGGCGGCTCCTAGAAGAACTCAATGCTACCTTTATTTTTCTTATTCCTAAGATCTCTGGAGATAACTCTCTCAATAAGTTCAGACCTATCAGTCTTTGTAATTTTGTTTACAAGATTATATCTAAGGTTCTTACTTCTAGAATCCTGGATATTCTCCCCCGCATTATTTCGGCTCAGCAGAACGGTTTTTTCCCTGGTAGACAGATTCTGGATTCTATCATTTTTGTTCATGAGAATATTCATTCTTTAACTGCTTCTAAAAAACAGGGCTTTTTTCCTAAGATGGACATGTCTAAGGCCTATGATAGAGTGAATTGGCAACTCCTTTTTTAGAATTATGAAAGATTTTGGGTTTGGGGAAAAGGTGATTCAGCTTTGTTCTCAGTTGACTGGAACTTATACATCTGCAGTTATTATTAATGGATCCCCTTCCAGTTTCTTCAAAACTTCTAGAGGCCTAAGACAGGGGGATCCCATCTCTCCTATCTTGTTTACTATTCTGGCTGAAAGTTTGGGTAGATTTATTATGAGAAATGTGGAAGAAAGGAAACGCAAAGGCCTTAAACCTTCATCATCCAACATAACCTATACTCATGAACAGTTTGTTGATGATTCGATCACTATGGGAGAAGCTACCATTAGGGAAGCGAGAAACATGAAGAGTGTTATGGATTCCTACGAAGCTGCTTCTGGTCAAAAAATAAATTGGGATAAGAGTTCTTTGTTCTTCATCAATACCCCTGTGGATAGACAAAGAAGGATCGAAAGAATCCTTGGATGCAAAATTGTTGAGTTTCCTTCAACCTATCTGGGTTTCCCTCTATGCTTAAAGCCTTCGGAGAGTTTATGGATGAAGTTGGTTGATAGATTCAATTTCAAACTGGTTGGATGGAAAGGAGCCCTCCTTAGCCAAGCGGGTAAGGTGACGTTGCTTAAAGCTACCCTTCAAAATTTGCCTATCTATGCCCTTAGTCTTTTGAAAATCCCCAGAATGTTTGCGGAGGCAATTGAAAGAATTCGAAAAAAAAATTTATGGTCGAGAGTGGAAGATAAAAATAGAATTCCCCCTTATTGCATGGAATAATATTTGTACTCCTAAGGCTTTTGGGGGTTTGGGGTTAAGGAACAATATAACTATGAATAATGCCTTGTTAGCTAAACAAATTTGGAGAATGAAAGGGGAGGAAAGAGAATAGAATTTAATTTGGAAAAAGAAATACCTTTACATGCAACCATCTGAGGAAGAATTTATGGAAAATTCATTTTTTGTGGAAGGCTCTACAATTTGGAATGCAGTTCAAACGGCTAAAGCTTGGGCAGCAGCTGGAAGAAAGTGGAAATTAGGGAATGGGAGAATTATTAGATTCTGGGAGGACAGATGGCTTATGGATAAACCGCTGGAGGAAATCCCCATCCTTAAGAAATGGAAAGACTGGTTCAAAAGCAGGTATGGAGTCTTTGTTAGAGACTACTGGAGAAATGGGAAGTAGATTGAGTTCAGCCAGCTTTGTCTGGGGTTAAAATTTTTAGAGATCTTGCTTTCTTCTGAAAAAATTATGGACAATTCTAAGGATTGTTTGATTTGGAGGGAAACTTCGGATGGGAAATATTGTGTGTCTTCAATGGTGTCTATCCACAACAAAGTTCCGGAAGAGATCCCTTTGTGGGCTGAAGTGTGGATAAAGAAGTTCATGCCCAAAATTAATATCTTCTTTTGGATTTTTATCCAAAATAAGGTACCAACTCTTGATAATCTCCATAAGCGTGGATTTATTTTTCCTAACAGGTGTTCTCTTTGCTGCAGGGAGGAGGAGTTTGCTTGTCATATCCTCTACCAGTGTATTTTCAGTCAGGAAATTTGGAATATTATTTTTAGTAGGTGGAAGTTGAGTTGGGTTTTCCCGAACTCTCTGGAAGAGTTTTGGCACCAATAGTATTGCCCTAGTTCCAATTCTAAGAATGTTGATCTTTGGAAACTTACTCTCCCTAATTTCATATGGAACATCTGGAAGGAGCACAACAACAGAATTTTTAGGGATAAAAGTGTGAACCCTGAAGTGGTGGTGGATAAAATATATAGAGGGATCTTTGAATGTTTAAATGGAACTGATAATAGTTTAGCTGCTAAAGAAGACTTTAATGAAAGATGGAACCTCTCCAATAATAGAATCAGTAAGGATAAGGGTAGGGATGCTCTTGTATGGTGCTTTCCTTCTCAGGGATGGATTAAGGCCAACTTTGATGGGGCTTCTAAGGGGAACCCGGGGAAAGCTGGTTATGGGGGCATTGTCAGGAATTTTGCTAGAAGTTGCCTTGTGGATGTTGTTGGCCCTTTGGGTTACCAAACTAGTCATTATGTTGAAGCCTCGACAGCTTTGAATACTTTGATTATAGCTAGAAATCTTAATCATGATAATCTATGGTTGGAGGGAGACTCACTTAACATTATTAAATGCCTCAAGGGAGAAATTGAGCCTTCGTGGACTATAAAAAATATTATTTTTAAAGCTAGAGAAATTATTTCTAGCTTTAAATCTATTATCATTGAACATGCCTTCACAGAAAAAAAATGTTGTAGCGGATGGTCTAGCCAACCGTGGCGTAATTTCTGAAGCTCAAAGTATATGGAATGGGGAAGTTAATATTGATTTTAATATTAAAGAACTCATCGGAAAGGATAGATTTATGGGGAAAGATGGATCGCATGATTAATCATGAAAGTTTTAATAAGTAATCTTCAAATTTTTAGAAAGGTGATGATGACATGTCAGAAGGGCAGAGTCCTAATCAAGAATATTAATTTTCCGCACACTTTGTGGGTATGCATTATTAAAAAATCGATTGTCATTTGGAAGAAAGCTCTGAAGTTACAGAAGAAGAGAAATTGTAAAACGAAATCTAAAATGGGGGGGGATCTAAGAAGAGAGGAACCTGAGAATATTTCCAGATGGCAGGAGATGCCTAAGGTTTGGACAAAACTGGAGAAAGATTCATGACGAATTTCATGGAAAAGTTGGTCGACTATGATAAAGGCAGAGTTAACCTAGCGGTCACCAAAGTTACTGAAAAATTGGATAAATGGCTCCTTCAAAATTCATGGTGTTAGGTTTAAGTTGGATGCGGACCTCATTGCGACGATCACAGGTATGCCCCATTCTGGTCTTAACTTCTTTAGAGACCTGAAAGTGTCTAATAATGCAATTAAGCTTTTTCCGCGTAGAGAGAAGGAGAGAGAGAAACTAAGAAAAGCCACGGGGGGGTATTATGATGCTTCCAATATTAAGAAAATCTGGGGATGTGTGCTTAATGCACTTATGGAATATATTACTGTGGAGGGTCGTTTTACTAGGGTCCACACATACCATTTTGTGTTTTTAAATCATTTTAGACATGAGAAGAGGATTTCTCTGCCCTATTACCTCTTTAGGTCTCTGTCGCAGTCTCTGAATAAGCATAGCAAGAACCCTTCTTCGCCTGTGCTTCATTACAGCCTTATTTTGCTCATTTATGAGCATTGCAAGATTCTGGCTATCCAGGAAAACAAGAGATTGTCGGTGTCGCCGGGGAAAGGAAAGAGGAAGATGGAGGAAGGTGGGCCTAGCAAGGATGAGTTGACACAGAGCAAAAAGGGCAAAAAATCCACTATGGAGAAAATTCAAGAGGACAAGGGTAATCAAAAGGATACGGAGATTGATTCAAAGGACATGGGAAAAGATGGAAGCGAGATGGAGACCAATGAGTCTGAAGGAGAGGAGAGTTGGAAAGAAGAGGAAGTGGGGGAAGAGGAAGGAGGAGCTGAGGATGTTTTTGATCAGAATAGCCCTACCCATTGTGTGAGTATAGGTAATGTTAACAGCCAGCCAATGGAGGAGCAGGACAATAAGATTAATGAGGAAAGGGAAATGGAAACTGAGCAGGAGAAGGACAAGGAGAAATTGAGCAAGGATCATGATAAAGCTGGAGAGGGGATTATTCTGGATAAACTCAAAAACCAGTCCAAGGCTCGAATGGGTTTTGACAGGTGGGTTTATGAAGGAATAAAGAATCTGGAAAAAATTGATAAGCAGTAGGAAGAGAAGGGAAAGAAAGCTAAAATGAACCAGGAGTAGTGGGAAAAGGGTATGGAGGAAAAAGTGGAGAAATTGGAAGCTCGGATTAGTAAACTGGAGGAAGGAAAAACAGCTATGAAAAAAAATTTGGTAATGATTCTGGATATCCTTACCTCTGTGACTAAGAATTCAGAGGAAATTACCAAGTTCCTTGATGGCTCTAGCACCTCCAAACCTGTTGTGGACCTAGATATTGATGAGGATGTTATTGAGGCAGGGACAGTGGAAAGTGCTCCTGGTGGTGCCGCAAAAAGAACAAGGGTGAGCATCAAAAAAGATGCTTTGGCCTCTTCCAAGGATATCCCTATGCTTAGGGATAATATTAAATATTTGCAAGGGATTAGCGGAAATTTGGCTAATGCCCTTAAAAACATTAAGTAATTTGTCTTGTCTTTTTTCTGTTATGGTTGGATGTTGTTGGTTTTGTTGGGCTTTTATGCTGATTTTTGCCCAGAACTGTGCTAATTTTTGGGCAAAATGTCGTTTCATGTTTCTTAATGCTATTATCTTTTAAGGATCTTTTGTAAAGGGTTTCGGGATCCCTTCAAAACCTAGTTTTCCCATAGTCAAAAACAAAAAGCTCATTTCTAGTAAAATTAGCTATATTGCTAACATTGCTAAACATAACCTAGTCTTGCCTTACTACCACCCTAATTTTTTAGTCTTTTGGCAATTGATCATAAGTTATGTGTGGGATCAATTGACCTCCTACCATAGATAACGTGTATTGAATTTCCTTAAATGTGTCTTCTAATGGACAACCCTTTATTTTTCATCACTTGTGTGTACCTATTTTTTTCACAAATTTTTTTCTTGTTGGACCATAAGGGACGACTAGCCATCCCCAAGCGAAACAGCTATGCAGCCACCTAAAATGCACCTCATACATTGTTGAATACTTGACTCTCTTTTGAATATGATGTGTTTTAGGTGGTTGCACAAACGATGTCATCCCCAAGGTGATCAAGGGATGTCTAGGCATCCCCTATGATTTTTTGGGGACGGCGAGGGATGTTTTCAAACAAGAACTACCCTATTTTGGTCGAAACACATATCCAACAACATGGGATAATTTAGAATCTTCTCTAATTTTTTGGAGCAACAATAGTTTAGGAAATAGAAATAAGGGTGGGATCTTGTTGTGGCGTTTTCACACATCGCCCCATTGCAAATGGGCACCCCTAGTTTTCATTTTTATGGTAGTGTTTTGGCATCTTAGGGTTTTGTCTTTGGTCTCTAGCCTTTGCAAATGAGTCTCATTTTTCAAAATTTGGAGGAGTCACCAAAAATCAATGAGAAAGACTGGTCAAAAAAGCGTTTTGATGTCATGTATCTACTCAGAAGGGTCGAAGGAGTAAAATCGTAATTTTCCGAAATCAATTCTAACAACATCCTATTTTTAGAAAATTTTGCTCTTTTGCTTTTTTCTAAATTTAGAAAGTTTTGTTTTTGACATTTTGGGCCCAATCTGAGAACCTACTTTTTCAATCTACTTTTTTTCCTAAAAATAGAAAGTTGCTTTTTTGCTTTTTCGGGGTCACAAGTGGTCATCGAGTCAAGAGAAACATCGAGCGAGGAGAATGCGCCCAGAACAAATCAAGTGTGAAAATAGTTTTCAAATCCAAAGGAAAATTTTCAAAATGCTAATTTGAGATCATGAAAATTGACTAAGTCTAAAACTTGGATTGAGGACTTCCCTATTCAAATCACTGTGATTGCCTATCCATAAAAGAAATTCCTTGCTTCAAGACCAAGTCTGCCCAAGCCTTGTGGCAAAAATCCCAAACCAATGATGAAGTTAGTCCAAGGTGAGGGTAAATCTTCCTTGGAACAAACAAAGTCTGCCCAAGCTTCCTCAACCACAAGCAAAGTCCACCCAAGGTGTGGTAAAGGTTCCTTGGCAGCAAACAAAGTCTGCCCTACCTCAAGCAAAAGTTCCTTGGCATCAAGCAAAGTCAGACCAAGGCATTGGAAAAATTTCCAAACCAATGATGAAGTCTGCCCAAGGAGGATGAAAGGAAATAAGGCTAAGTGTTGGTGAAAGCAAAAGGCTCAAATCTAAGAGAAAATTCACCTAGCTTGAGAGGAATTTGAAAATTTTGAACATGGCAAAGTCAAAGTAAAGCTGGAAAAGCAATTCACCTAGAGTGAAGAGGAAAAAGTATTGCCAAAAAGTTGATGTGGATTAAAGCAAAAGAAAAATCATCACATGTAGAAATTTGCACAAACCAAGAAGGGAGAAAGAGGTAAATAAAGCAAAAAGAATTAGAAAGAAGAGAAAAGGCTTGTAGAAGGAAGCAAAAAAGGGAATTGCCATTAAGTTTTAAAACACAAAAAGAAAAAAACAAGGCAAGAGCAAAGTTTAAATTTCCTATAAGATATCAGCCTTGGCAATTCACTATTCACAATTTTCCTTTCATCCTTATGAAGTTCAAACTTTTCAAGTCATCTTTTAGGGAAATTTGAAGTGTAGTTACAGGTTCACAGCAAGTTCTAAGGAAGAATTCAGGCATCCAAAGACAAATTAGAAGCTTTTCTTTGAACATTTCTTCAATTCTTGCAGGTTTGAAGCACTTTTGTAGTTCCCCTCGTTGATTCATCTTGTCTTTTTGTACATCAAATGAATATATTGATCTAATTTAGTCTAATTTATGATGATTTGATGGTATCATATTATGTACTAACCCTATTTCATGATTGTATTGGATATGATGATGGATCTATATTTGATCATTATATTGCTTATGGGATTTTGATGACATTATGATTACGCTAACCCTACTCTATGATTATGATGAATGAGTTGATGCTACAATGTTTGTGATTGTCTTCTAGTGTCTTCGTGATTAGAGATGATCTCATACCACTCAATGCGAGCATGATATGACATTGTGATTCTCTATCACTTGCCTCATCATTTATGATGTATATGTGGTGTATATATGTTGTATTGCATTTAGTGGTGGATGCAGGATTGCAGGTACCAGACATCAACTCCACCTGGTCTCACAAGTTTGAGCGTGTCTTTATCCCAATAGCAAGTTGTTGGAGATGGCACGTGTTTCCCTCTCAATATTCTAGGCTTAAGTTGATACGCTTGTCAATTAGTGTCTTGGCTTGAGTCATTGGTTTGCGTCATGTGGTATGTCGTTCAACCTTATGTCGGGTTGCCTTGTGAGTTTGCGATTATTTATTAATTAATAATTAATCGATTTATATAGTTTATAAATATTAAATTAAATCAATAGTTGACATTAATATTTAATATTAATGTTCGATTATTATTATTATTGGAGAATTTTTACTCCTTAATGTTTATTTTATAGATTTATATTTTATTGGTTATTTGGAATTGTGAAAATTAATTAATCAAATACTACATATAGTCCATTGGCGTAAATTATTAAATAATGGTTAGTACGAATACAGTATATTTATACATATTTATTTACTGGGAGTTTATAATTAATTAATAATTAATTGGTGGAATTATATTAGTTGAGTATTTTTGTTTATTAGTACATCCATTTATTTATTTATTATTTATTTGATTATTTTATACGTATGTGAGGGATATTTATAGTATTGAGTTTAAATTATATTGGCTAAAGCATTTATATGTATTTGTACATTTAATTATTTATTTATTTATATTTGGCTCATCTATTTATTGGTTATTTATATTGGTTTTGATTTATTATTTGAGCTTTTGATTTATTGAATTATTATTTATTTATTATTTTAATTACTTGATGGGTATTTATGTCTGTCCGTACATTTATTTATCTTCTTTATTAATTATTTATTTATTTATTTATTGTTGGATTATTTATTGTTTATCTAATTATATATTGTTTTGCATTGTTGTTTTATTTATTTGTTAGTATTCATATACCTACCCCTTGTTATGATTGGCCTTCTTGGGAGTTGTGATTGTGAGGAAAATTTTATTTAATTGTTTGTTTATTTATTTATATTATTTGTGGTTTTATATTTAATTGGAGCATTTATTTATATTGTCTTTGATTTATTTTATTGGACTTTAATTTATTATTATTGTTTATTATATTATTATTACATTTTCTTGTTACTAATTGAGTAATTAAATATTATGTTTATACCTACCCTATTATTTTATTGGTTGAGATTTGAGGGTAAGTAAATAATAATAATTTTATATTCTTACCTCGATTTTTGGAAGGGGGTTGGTATAAAATATATTTTATTGGAATATTTTGATTAGCGGATATTCTTCTCTAGTTTTGAATGACATTCTATTTAATGGCTTTGTGAGCATTTTTGTGGGTGTGATTCTAGATATCTTTCTACGAATTTTGAATTTTAGAATTGCTTGGAGTGAGACTTGTTTGGTTGGGTTGGATTTTGGAAAGCTTGTTGGTTAGAAGTTTTGCTCTTCTACGATTGCATTACCATCACTCTACTTCCAAGTTAGAAATCTTTTTCCATTCTTGCATTTTGATTTTTGAAAAGAAATGTTTTCTTCGTGACTGGTGAAAGATTGTTTGGGGAGATATGGGAATGAATGATTATTCTATTATCAGTAATTGGGAGTAATATTTTGGGAAAAATATTTATACATGATTTTATCAATCCGTGTGTTGTATTGTCGAAAAGGGGCATTTGTGTACGTTGATATGTTGATGCATTGTGGTAACGGTTGGTGTTGTGAAGTTTATTTGTTGTTGCATACCTTGCCTTGTGTCTATTTGGATTGATTAGATCTAAAGAGGCTATCTCTATAATCTTTTTTGTGCAAGTTATTGTCGATATATGTTGGAATTCTTGGATGCGTTGTATTGTTGGCCTTAAAAAGGATTTCTTTTGGTTTCTTATTGTCTTTTAGTGACTTTTGGGTCGTATTTATACCATTGTAAGGCCCGTGCCCGAATCTGGGCAAATTTGAGTATCTTTGTATATCATTTTTTCGTGAGTTGGTCCCCTGTTGCAATAGAACTAAAACAGAGAACAATAGTGCTACTCTGGGCTACAATAGCGCCAAAGTAGTGTCAGCAGATTTCAAGGTTGGTTTTTGAGTCCCTCAGTTGATTTCGCTGCTTGGTCTTCATTCTGGAAGCTTGTTTTATTATGTTCGATGGTTTTGGGGCATTGTGCCCTTCATTTGTGATGTGTGAATCCATTTGGGCTCTGGCAAGTGGTTTGTGCTTGTCTGTTGAGGTTTTGATTTGTTGCTCCAACAAGTTGAGTGATTCCTTACTGTTGAGGATGGTTAATTGTAGCTCCAGTAAGAGGTTATGTTGTGCCTCGTTGTGGAAGATCATTCTATGGTATTGGATTCATGTATTGCCCATATTTATGTGTATTTGACATTCTTGAGGCTCTCTTTATTGTTGCATTTTTGCATTATGAGCTTATGGCTTGATCATTGTTAAGTAGCTCTTGGTTGTATGTTGATGGCAATCTTTGTGATTCTATTGTATCAATTTTGTAATGACTTATGGATTCTTTCTATGTTAAGCTTCACGTTGTTATTGTGTTGTATTTTGTTGTGTTTTACCGTGTGGTTATGTTCCATGGTTGGAAGAGTGGGCTCTTGCATGTGTGGACCAAAGTCTTGAGCATTAGGCCTCTAGGAGGGGCTCTAGACTTGCTGGAACCAAGGGGCTCTAAACTTGTTGGAACCACATGAGGAGTTTTCTTGTAATTACAAGTGATAATCTTAATAATTGATTAGTGGGTTTGGGTATCTAGGAATTCACTAAACAAGATAATAATTGGTTTTGTGGCCCCACCTCATAGCCCTAGAAGCGTGCGCGCTCGAGATGAGCTTGGGAAGACCGTTGGAGCGGTAAATCAATCTCCTTTGAATAGCTCCAAGGTTGAGATGGTTCCACATGTCTATCAGGGTGAGACTTGGCTCCTTCTTTTCTAAGGATAGAATGTGACGACACTCTTTCCCTACATGTGTCCATTATCCATTTGCCTTGATTTGTTGATTATGCCTCTGGAAGTTTGGTTGCTTTGATTTAGCCATGTGATATGAATTGGTTGTTGTATTCTTATGTTGGAGTCTTGTGATGTCTTGTTGTATCCTATGGTTGTTAGATGTCAGCTTAGGTTTTGAATGTGGGTTGGAACCTTATGTCATCTCCTAGCACGAGGGGTGGTTCCTATTTGGTTCCACATGGTCGAGTGGTTTGATGTCTTCTTCCATTGGGATATTCTTCTTCTTGGATGTTAGCGTGTCTAGATTGAATTCTTGGATTCTTCATTATGTGGATATTCTTTGGAGCTGATTTCTATGTACTTGGAATAGAAAACATTGTATCATGATGATTTGTATTTGTAAAAGAGATTGTGTGCCCCTAAGTTATGTATTTTCATGTATTTGTTGATGTAATTGAAAAGGGAATATGATGTAGTAGTTTAGGAGTTCTCATTGTACACTCATTGATGTATTGGGTATTCATTATGTAATGTTAGATTATGAGTTCTATGTGGAAAAGGTAGAGTTAGTATTTATACATTTGTATTGTATTGAAATTGTAAGATGGAATTGTATGTATAATCTTATGCAAATTAAGATGGAAGAATAGTGGTTGTTGTTATGATTCTTGTTTAAGGAATGGAAATTATCTAGATGAAATGGATTATATTGCTTAGGTAAATGAGCTAGTTATCTTAGAGATATGTAATGAAACTTAAAGGATAATCTAGTCTTATTGAAGAGAATGGTTATGTAATCTTTGATGCTTTTATGATGAATGAAAGAATGGATATTAGGAGTGTTTGATTTGGTAGTTTCTAAAAGAATCTAAAGAGTATGTTATGTGACTAAGTTATGCATATGTGTCAAGGATTTATCATTGTTGTATGGAAAGTAAATGAATAGATGGATAATAGAATATGATGTTCTCAGATGAATATGTGATAAGTTAAGATTTTGTCAAGTAGTGACGTTGAGATACCCTAGGGAATGGATTTTGTCAAGTAGTGACGTTGAGATACTGTATGTGTTTATATAGAATTATGTTAATGGTTAAATGGTTATTCCTCTTGCGTAATATGATTTTATGGTTATGTTCTTGTTGATTTATGTATTCATGTATATAGTTAACGATGCATTGATGAATAATGGTAGTAGCTTTGCATTAATAAACACTAGTAATAACGTAGTTGTAATGGTTATCTTAAAAAATATATATCTCTTTTTGTTAGTAGATTTTGGTTTATTTCTCTAGGGTATTTTGGTGGGCATTACAACTTTCAAGGCAGAACCCTCAAATTTTGACTTCAAAATTCCTTATTTTATTCAAAAATCTAATTATCTGACATATGCATGGGTTTTCTACATCAAGTTTTTGAGCTTCATTAAGAAAACAAGGTTGTTGTTTTTTGTGTTTTTTCAATCTTGGAGGCAAAAATTCTTAAAATCAAAATTTATTTCACAAATTCCAGAATTCTCCTAGTCTTTTTTCGCTTCCAGAATCTTTTTCAAGTCTAATTTTCAGTCCTAAAGTTTAAATCAGACTTAATTTCATGATTTCAAAAGGATTTTCCAAGTATAATTTCAAATTTTAGAACGTAACTAAGTGTAATTTCCATTTCTAAAATTTGTAATCAGACATTAATTCCAAGTTTTTCTAACTTTGATTTTCGTTCTTCAGACTTCACTTAGTCTGATTTCAGGTTTGATTTCAAGAATTTGATCACAAAATCAAAGTTATCTTTCAAAATTTGTCAAGCTAACATCATGCCTATTTCCCTTATTGTTTTTAACTAAGAGAATTTTCATGATTTTCAGGAGATGGACATCAGCTTAGGAAGAGATTTCCAAAAAGGTGAAGAAACAAAGGAACCAGTTGGAAAGATGTTTTCACAACGCATGGAAGGACAACATTCACACTTCAAGGTGGAATCCAAAGAGGAGTGGAACAAAGGACTTATACTTCATCAAGACATTCAAGAAGATTTAGTCAAGACACAATGAGAATGAAGAAAATGTTCTAATCATCTTAAATTTACTTCGGAAATCCAAGAGTAAGGTATCAACACTTCTTCATGATGGGGAATCAAATTTGCAAGGCAAGTTGAAGTGGTATCCCAATCATCAATCAACCAATCCTAACATTCTAAGTCAAACATGTCCAAGTGCAATGAATCGGATTCAACAAGTGGCTCCTATTTTCTAATTGGTTATCCAAAGTTTTGTAATTTTCTCATTGGCCAAAAAGAGTTTTTTTTGCAAGTAACCCTAATTAGGATTTTATCTATTAATCTTGGTCATTGATCTTAAATCAATCTGGATTGTTGCTTTGTAATAAGGGTGCCTATATAAACCCTCTCATTTGTAAAGAGAGATTTCTGAGAAATTGTTGCAGTGATACTTCTTGAGTGCTAAGACATAATTCATTGTTCAATTGTTCGTGAATTTGTTTACTTTTGCAAGTTAGCATTGTTTCTTGGCTCTCAATAGAATAGATTTTAATTTCCAAGTTGTTAGATTGAATAAAGGATTTGACAGAGTTGCAAGGTGGAACTGATGTGTTCATACTTTTGATTATTGGATGATTTTCAATTATCATGCAAAGTTGGCCTAAACCAGTAAACGAAATTTAACTTATATTGTTTTATTCATTGTTCAAAATGTTGATCAATATGAGTGATATGAAAATCTTTTGAAATCCTTAGAAAATTGCACAGTTCTTGTGTAGTTGTTGAATTTGGCGAAGCAAGAATTGGTTTTGGGTTCCACTTTTGAAATTTTCATCTCCAAAGTTCATAGGATTAGCTTGGAGTTAAAATTATCTTCCTAAACCCTCTCCCTTTTGCCCTTTTTTCTCCAAGTCTTAATAGAAATAGAATTGAAAAGAACTTATTGCAAAAAAATTTCAAAAAAGAGAAAGTTACAAATGTCAGCAATTAACAAAATCCTTTGATTATATGACAACATACAAATCGCCCTCCCGCTCCCCAACAACTCTCATGTCTCTCCAAATTTGAACCCTACTTCTCATGTCGATGCCAAGAATGGCAATAGCCCTACGTTCTTAATACGGTGTGCCTCTATGTCGACAATGTCTATTACTATTGCAATTGCCAATGGCCCTGCACAGTGGCTCTGTTGTGCCCTTGATCGTTGATTCCCCCCCCCTTCCTCACTTGGGAGTTGTTGGTGACTTGTTCAGTGGTGTTTCCCACGCAACGCCTATTGTTGGTTTGGCTCTCTTGTGCTATGCTCCCTAGATGGTCTCTGCTCTCTTGGTTGTGGGGGTCATGGATGGTTGATCGCTAGTGTTGACTCTCTAGGTGATGCTTCTCAGCCAGTTGCTACTAATGTTGTGGGAGCTAAGGTCCCACCCAAACCTTCTTTTGTTGGCAGGCGCAGCTTTGCTCGTGTGGCCAGATCTGTTGCCCAACCCTCCAAGCGGATCCATCCTCTTCCTTGTGTCAAATCCTCCCCTGTGGTGGTTTGTGGACAAGATGTGTTGGACAACATTGGGTTCTACCAACATTGTGCTTTAGTGTGCAAATTCTCTAGGCTCTGGCCAAACGTTGTGCTTTAATGTGCAGATTCTCTAGGCTTTGGCCTTTACTTCCGAACCTCCACCGCTGGGTGACTCTTGGAGGCCTTTGGTGGCTCAAAATATTGAGTTTTGTCCTTGTGGTAAAGACTTTTTCATTGCTTCTTTTACATCTCTAGTTGATCAAGATTTGGTTTTGGGCAAGTTGTGAGCTTGGGGAGTGCACTACCTCTCTGTCAAGCCTTGGACAACTTCTTTCAACCTTCTCACTGAACCGCTCAATGTGCGTCCAGTTTGGGTTTGCCTTCAAAATCTCCCTCTTCATTTTTGGGAGCATTCTTGCTATGAGGCTATTGGTAACTCTATTGCTCGTTTCTTAAAGGTTGATGATGCTACGTCTTCAATGGACCACACTACCTTTGCCCGCATCTTAGTTGATACTGACATCTCCTCGCCTCTCTCGGGAGATGTGGTTCTCATGGCTGAAGATCGACCTTGGACACAACCTTTGGATTTTGAGGTCCTCCCCTTTCGTTGTCAAAAATGTTTCTCTACGGGTCGTCTTGCCTCGAACCGATCTATTTCACGCCACAAATGTCCTGCTACTTGGTGAAAGGATGCTATTGTTGATCATTTGACCATCCATGTTGTTGATCCTAATTCAAATGGCTCCCCTCGAGAGGTGGAGGTGTCTCTTACTGTTGTTGATGTTGCAGTCGATTCCACTATTTGGGCTCCTCCCGCCTTCATGGATTCAACTTTTATCACCTCTAACTTGCAACTCCATTCTACACCTACTAGTTATGCTCCTGATGTCGCTCCTCTGCAACAATCCCCTCATGTTTTGCAGTAGTTGGTTGTTGTCCTGCAACAACACTCTATTGGCTCTTCTGATGGTTTCCAAGCGACATCCTTAACGCTTGATCATTCTCTTGATGGTCCCAATGACAGTATCGCCTTGACTGTAGTTTGTCGTGCGCGAAAAGGGAAGTCCTTCCCACCCAACCCCCCCACCCCTGCTTATCAAGGCTCAAGTGTCCATACCCCTCCTTGAGTTGGGTTTGAGTTATTGAAGGTTAGACAAGTTTTTCTGTCCGACCTTGTTTGTTTGAGGCTTGCTCCCATTTGTTGTTTTCTTAATACCCACGAGCTTTTGTATTTGATAGTCTCTAACTATGTTAAAGGGTCGACACCCTAGTTAACACTGCTTTTTAATCAAACCCTTTGATTAATTCACTCCTCGAACACTTCTGTAAGTCCCCCTTGAGATTACCAACATATTACAACGAACCAATTGATACTATCCGCATGAATATGGAAACTTGGAGTCATCTTCATGATCACACAATCCGTCCATTTAGCACATAGAAGATTTTGATCAAGAGAGAATAGGATATCTCCGGATATTTCATTCTAAGTTGTGCATGCATAAAAAACAGGTCCAATGAAGGGGGTTTTAGGATCTTATATTAAAGAATTGGAAGTCCCTTGAAGTCAAAAAAACAACCCCTACTTTTAAGGGCTGCAAAATTGAGTTGGTGGAAAAGATGGAGCTAAAAATTGTCCCACCAACTTAGACTTTTTTGTGTCACTTGTAACTCTCCCTAAGCTTTGCATTTTTTATCAATTAATTTTATTTTTTATTTACTCAAGAGAATTAAACATGCTAAATGAAACCACTAGCTTACACAAATTATGGAGCTTAAACTTCTAAGTCTGGACTGCATTACAAAGTTCATGGGACCACCCATTTTAATATAATCCTAAAAACAGCACCCACTGAATTTTTTTAGAAAGCCCCCTCCATGGGACCCCACCCTAAGTTGTGTAAACAAGGAGGGAGGGTGGATCCACAAATTTCTTTCCCTCTTTTTAAATATTTTCTTTCGAAATTTTTTTATCAATCTTTTAACTGGACAAATTATTATTAGCACTATCAATACAAATTCAAGATTTCTGCTACAAATTCAAGATTTCTACTTAAAAATAAGCAGAAAAATTAAATGGTCATGGTCCAGTCGCATGTGGACCTGCCCTAAAGCCACAGCAATAATATATACAAATGTCGCCACCAAAACCAGTCGATACAAGGAGAAAGACTTCATCCTCATTCCTACACTCCAGGTTTTTTTTGGTAACTATCGTGAAAACTTAACTCCTGTTTTAAGCCTTCTTTAATTTGTCATCTCCAGATTTTGAGTTTATGTACACTCTAAATTTCACCATTACCAAAACAAAATCAAACTTCCAGAGAAAGAAATGCAGAATAACAGAGTTAAAAGTATACTGCAACGTATGCTATGTATCCACTTCTTCAATTCTTTTAAAGCATGGAAGATGCTTCACAAAAGATAATTTCACAGTAAAAGGATGTTAAATAATGTACTAAAGCATAGCGTGACACATTTTTTATTCAAACATACCTTAGAGAAATTGAAAGGCATCATTCTTACCTGCAAGAATTTTTGGCAAGCATTCTTTGGAAACCAAGCAAAATAGTACTGAATTATGTTCTATTCAATGAACTTGTCTGCAAGATTAATCAAGCATGTCAACAATGTTTTTCACACTGAAATGTTCCACAGAGGTGCCCCATCTTCGACTCAGTAGCTCAATGTCAACCAGACTCATTAAGATATTTTGCCTTAACTAGCTCCTAAAAAAGGTGATAAAACCTGTGCTTGAATTATTGTTCAGGTTTTTAAGATAACTAGTTCCCTTCACACAAAATCCTTTTGAGCAGGAAACAATGGATTATCCATCGAAAAGAAGAGTGCATCTTTATGAAAAGGTCACATGCCAAGAAATATGTAATCGTAGGCTTCCTCCAGCTAAACACCGCAGTTGCATTGAGAGTCACCAACGAAAATTGCTCTATCTCGAAATTTTGATGCTGATAAATATATTCACTAAATCAGCAAACATTTAGAAGAACTGCAATGTCTCAAGCTTTTCATGCTGATAAATCTATACACTAAATCAACAATCATTTAGAATAATTTACAATATATCAATCTTCTGATGCTGATAAATCTGTACGCTGATTCAGGAAATATATAACCAATACGACAAAAATAGAAAATAGAACTCATGTATAATGCAAATTTTGACTAACCTTTCCATAGAGATCTCTCAAACATCGATATCTTTCCTCTTCCTGGAGTATCTTTTTAGACCTGTTATATGCGCTGGAAGGCCGTCATGGAGCTAATCCATTCCCATTTCATTTCATCTCATTCACTACATTATAGCCACTTCTGTGCAACCAAGCCTTTTGCAATAAATATTATCTGATGCCTAAGTTTTGTAAGCTTGAATATTTTATAATAATAGAATCTGTTGGAAGTATATTCAGACAATGCATCGTCTTTATATTTTTAACTGTAAATAATATAAAGGCTCTATGAATTCATCATAAAGGTATACGATCAATACCATTGTTAAGTAGAAACAGCAGAAAGGAATTTATATTACAGCAATATTTATTCTCACTTTTTCGGACAAACATTAAAGACACAAACGAATGGACTGTTTCTGTGCTAGTTGCTACACTTTCATCTGAATCAGAATGTATTTGCTGCTCACATCTTACATCTGGACTAAAAACGCAATCTGTATAAATGTAAATTGCATTCTTTCAGTTTCAAAGTAGAATAAGAGAATTCATCCTCTCAATGACGTTGGATACTGAGAAATTTTCCTGCCCAAGATTTTAAAGAACAGAGACGCTGCATATAGCCATCAAAGGCTACTCTAATGTGAGAAATCAACCCACACTCTAGAACCAGGCAGATGAAGAAAATTACTTGAGATCCCATTGTCTAAGATAACGTGCCACATTTTCATGAACCTTCTCTCCTTTAGAGGTATGGATTCTAATAGCAGAACCACTGGAGACAAATAATTTAATGGAAAAATTCTCTTGTATATGCATATTTTCAATTCATACTCCTGATCAATGTGAGCTGTTTGATTTTGCCATTCACAAGGACAAATTGCCCAAGACTATTCAGATAGCTCCTACGTTGGTCTGAACTATAACGTTCTGTTCTTTTTGTTTCCAAAACAAATTTCAACTCAAAACAACCTGCTAGGATTCCTGTCAGATAGGTGAACCTGTGCTTCGATAACATTTTTTCTAGAATTTATGTTTACAGAAATCTATTATCCATTTGCTTGTTTGCAAAAATTAAAAATAAATATATCTGTCCAAGACCAGAACTTGTTTCATATATTATATGCCTATCAAAACTGTATCTCAACGAAAAAACTAACTCTAGAATCTTACCCTTTGGAAATGGCAGACATTTATGTCCATAATACAAGATCCTTCTGTTCCCAAATAGTATTCTTATTCATGTTCATATGCCCAAGCATTCTCCTTGAGATAAGCCCTTACAGCTGCTTTGATGGCAAAATTGGGTATAATTTGTTCAGCTAGCAGTGGTGCTCGGGTAACTGGATCAAATTCTCCAACCTGGTACAAATTGCATGTTTGAAGTTAACAACACTAGGCACAATGCAACAGCTACTACATGAATTATAACTCTAATGCATGTCTTAATCTGTAATAACCACCTTCTGAAGATGCTCCAGAAGAGAAGATTTTTCATATGTTATGCCACTAGGAGTTATTACAGGGTCACTTAATATACCCAATGTTATTCTACATGTCAGGTGATCTGGAATCTGCATAACAACTACCAACAAAAATTTAGATACAATTGTTGAATAGAAAACAAAACTGATGCTACAATGAAGAAACATATATTTCATTTTATTTCTTCAGAGCAGCTATACCACTAACAACTGCATCAAGTAATATCACCTCTGATGGTATATCACACTGAGCTGCCTTATCAAACACTTCAGAAAGAGTGTGACATCTTTCCAGATACATCGTACTCAAATACTCTGCTCTTTTGGACCTCCTAATCCTTTGCTGATGTTCTTGTGCTTGAGCTCTTCGAACTGAAAATTTATGTATGTCTTCATGATGAGTCTCATCATCTATAACAATAACACTGTCATTTGATTTTCCTGATGCTGATTCTAAATTTTTAACAGCCTCATCATGATCTAATTTTATAGCCCTTTCACAAATTTCCCTGTCACAGGAGTAAGATAACTATTAGAAGATTTCTATAAGACCCAAGATTTAATATTGTTTCTTTTGTTTGCAAATCTGCATACGTGCTCAAACAGAATGATAAACATCACCAAAAACCATGATCACCATTCTTAATAGCACATATAGCATGATCATTTATGATCATCCATCTGATAGCAATAACAAACTTATATTGGCCTTTATGGAATTCTAAAATTATTGGCTTGTTACAGGCTACAACCAGATATTGTCATGCCTCGTAGATTGGCTCCTATACAAATGAACATATTTGTATAATATGTGGCAACAATATTTTAAAATATGCATAGAACCCCAGGATCAAAGGCCCTAGAAGTGGATGACCGTCTTAAATAACCAATTGTTATTATAAAAGTGGATTTTTGAACCCCCAACAAATGGAGATTTTAAGATTCAAATTATCATGACATGAAAAACATACGCCCTACAGTGATGTGTGAGAAGGATTACTCTTGGAATATGGAGCCCATGTCTTGGACCTATGACTCAAACCTTGGAGAAACGAATTCATCATTTCCTCATGAACTATCTATTCAAGCAACTCCTGAAGCCCAAGCTTTTCCAATATTGTGATGAATCTTCAAAGAGAACATGCACAATTATCCACTACTTCGTTATCTAAAACAGCTTTGCAAACAAATGAAAGGTTTTCCAAGCATGCAGTGACTTGGTCCTTGCCCACTGAATCCCCATCTCTTGTAATATTGTGATGAGTCTTTAAAGAGAACATGTACAACTATCCACTACTTAGCTAGCTAATACAGCTTTTCAAACAAATGAGAGATTTTCCTAGCATGTAGTGACTTGGTCCTTGCCCATTGGAATGAGATCAACTCGCATGTCTCAAAGGTATTTCTCAAGGATTCATTTGCAATCAATCAGAAGCATGTTTGTCATATCACTGCTCCAACTCGAGCTTGACTTCAAAGGACAGTTATTTACCATTTTGACGTGTGAACATCTTCATGCTTAATTCTGCCTCAGTGATGTTGAGGTATAAATGTATTCACAGTCCAACTATCAGTCCGTTCTTGTTCATCATAGGTGATACAAATATCATTAACTACTTACACTCATCTCATTATGTTAAAACTCGGATGTCTAATACTTCTTAGCCCATAGTAAAAATAAGAACTATCCATAGATACCTTGTATTTAGTGATTGAGTCATGTTTGGTTCAACTTCGAGAGGGATATGAGGGGAATGCCCTACCCTAGTTAATAACTATATATGTGGAATCTTTTTCACTATTTAGTATCAATTCATCTTACTATTTTTTTTAAATCAAGTGTTCTTCATATCTGAATGTTTATTATTGTTATGTGAATTAATGGCACACTATTGTTATCATTTATTTGTTGAAAAACAGGATAAAACTACAGCGAAAATATGCTGACAATTTTATGCATCCACATAAACAGTAAGCAATAAATCATAGATGGAAATAGATTAAAATATGAATTCGAACCATAACTCAAGAATTACGTGGAGAAACCTTGCGGAAAAAAACTGCAAACCCGAAGAGATCCAAGACTTATATTAATCCTTCAAATGAGTTACATCAATACAACTTCTCTCTCTAAATCAGTGCAACACTTCATTGCTTCAACAACCTGTGAATTAACATTGTTTTTCTTTCAACTCAAACACTAAACAAATAGGCATGAGAGAAACCAAAAAAATCACAAATGGTTTCTAAAACCATTTAGGCATAAATCACAAAATAAGAAACTTCCTCTTCCAAATTGTGATTTTATCTACCTTTAAAAAGATCGTCCTTGACTTCTCCAAACTTTCATTTAACTTCCCCTTTTTCATGGTCTTTCTATTTTGACAGCTAAAAAACACCTTACAAGTTGTCATAGTTACATTTTATCAACTTTTGTGACAACTAAAAGATAATTACAAATTGCCAAATAATAAATAAAAACAAATATGGTAATATGCAAAAATTTACAAGGAGAAAGATCTGAGAACCCGTCAAGCAATAATACACTGACTTTTATCCGAGTCATATTTGAGGAACATGCAAAGCACAACACAAAGAGACCAATCCCCCCCCCCCCCAATGCAAGTGAAGGGTTTGAACCCATGACCTAGGCTCTGATACCACTTGTTGGTCCAAGGTTTGTCATTGCACCAAAAGATCAACCTGTTAATGCCCAATACAACCGCGAGATTTAATGAATCCACGAGAGGCAGTTAAGCCATGTCGCAAACCCAAGCACTACGCTACACAACACAAGGAGACCAAGGGCGCACACCTTGCCCCAAATGATTACCACTGGACTTTATAAAGTTGGTAGTAAATAAAGGTGGACAGGGAATGTGAAGCATTATGTAGGTTGTCAAGCAAAAATCTTCTAATAATCATGGAAAGTGCATTATTTGAGAAATTTTTCCTGACACAGTAATATAGTATCAAAGTGTTGTTGGGGAAGGTCCATGTTCTTAGTTCAAAATTACCTACATACACAGTATGTCTCTTGTTTAGAAAACCGAGTAAAGATTTTTGTTTTACTGATCATAAACCCTAGCTATTAAGAGACTGCACTTTGGAGAGGAATATAAGGCCCAGTCTCCTCCTTTCTCCTTGAAGCAATTTCGTGGCTATAGAAAAGTGACAAATGCCAGAGCAGCAGCTTTGTTGATTCTTGAAGATAACACAAGCTCAGTTGACTTGTGAACATACTATGTTCCCTACCTTGTAATGACTGAAGTGAACTTTTTATATTTTCTGTTAGTTTGCCTAATTTTCATAAAGGTTTGGCATCATAGAGATAATTTGCCATAATATTATAGGCAGCTTTCTGATTACTCCAACTCCAATCTTTCCAATAAGAGCTTGACCCCTAAGCTGCATATGAACAAAGACAAATTTCAACAAAACGTATTTGGTTCTCTTGGAATACTTTATTTTACCCCTTAAAGTGATAAAATTGTGCAAGAGGCATGTGCCATTGGCCCCACTAGTTATTGGGATCTCTTCTCACATAAGAAACTTGATTACAATGAGGAAGTGATGAGGAATTAGGATCTAACTCTTGAGTGTGCTGACTTAATGTTATTGTTGCACAACTTGCCAAAAATCACGCATGACATGGATAGTGGAAGTGGCATTGTAACTCATTGTGGTTCAAATGATACTGAACCAAATGTTGACTTCAATGAAGAGCAATAAGAAGATTATTGAATATTGATTGTAATTTTCATTGTACATTGACATTTGACAAGTCACTGAATTATGAATTTACAAGTCTTTTCTTTTTCGCAAAAGATGAGGTATATAAATATTTTGTTTATTGGCAGTTATGAGTATCACTGTTTTTATAATTTTATATATATAGTCAAACCTGTACCCATAATTAAGGGAAGAAAATTCTGTACCACTAACCTATAGACATCCCCATACCAAGGCTGGCAACTTAGCAACAAACAAACTAAAAAAGTCTTGATAATATGATCATATTGAGTTAGATGTGCCATAATCGAGTCATGAACCCAAACTTTTAATCCCAAAAACAAAAAAAAAAATCAAGCTGATTTTTTTCTAGAGAAACGAAGCAAGAGAATACACAGCCTTGTCCTCTTCATATGATATTTTAGCTCTGTTCAAACTGTGTCGCGTATACCACTATTGATGCTCATGAGGACAATTGTTTACCCAACAAAATATTGCTTCCTATTTAGTATTTTCCCAAAGAAAACAAGCAAGAGAGAATGGAACGTCCAAATACTCGTTGAAAGGACCATTTGTCACACAATTGTAGATCTTCTCATTTCTCCATCTTCAATCTCTCTCCACTAGGACTTTTTTTCTAAAGAGAAAATATTATATTGATATAATGATAGTTACAAAAAACATTTTGTATAAAAAACAAGAGGGGGCATAAGAAATCCCTAAATAGAGCACCCAAAAGACCAAAGACACCAAGAAGCACAGATCAGAAATTACTGTGCTATTCAATATCCCTGATGACATCTAAAAGAAGAGTAAATATATGATATGCTAGGCAGAGCTCATGACAAAGTTAAAACTTATTCTTAATCAAAAAGGGAAAAAAGAGCTCTTGCAAGAATTGCTACAATGATGTTTCCCCTCAGACACACACAAAAGTTTGTCCTGAATTCATATCCAACCATGTTGAGTATTTCTATAATGCCACTTTTCTCCTCGAGATATTTAAGTATTAACAGCAGATTTAATAGATTAAATATTAAAGTTAAGGTAATATACAAGATGTTGTGCTATTAAAATACAAGTGAATAACTGATGTAAAATACAAATATCTGATAATTTAATAAGAATTCCAAAGTAAATAATTAACATAGTAAATTAAATAACACGACAACATAATTCAATCATATATGGAGTAACTCTTCTCCACTCCTCTCAACTTCCTACTCCCAAAGGCTATGGGATGCTTCTTTTGCATCAAAACAGCACCAATCCCCTCTCTTGAAGCATCACTCCAACTCAAATGGTTTGGAGAAATCTGGTATTACCAACATTGCATGTAGACATCACATATTCGAAGTGCTCAGAACACTTTTGGGTTGAATCAAACCACTCAAAAGCTCTCTTCTTCATCAAATCTATAATCGAGCTTCAATGTATGAAAAGCCATTAACAAACCTCCTGTAAAAACAACACGGACCAAAGAATCCCTTAAGTTGATTGAGTTTCATAGTTGTAAGCCATTCAGCTATAGCCCTGATCTTCTCAAGATCAACTCTCACTCTCTCTGTACTGATAATGTGACCAAGATAGAGAAGCTTTGTCATACCAAAGTCACACTTACTTGAGCTCCTGAGCTTACAAGGACACACACTCCAATATGCTCAAAACCTCCTTGACATCCTCATATGTTTTGCCCAAGTTCTACTGAAAATTAGATTATCATCAAAAAATATTAGCACAAACTTCCTTAGTTGTTTTCTGAATACAAGATTCATGCAACTCTAGAAGGTAGCTAGTGCATTAGTCAATCCAAAGGGGATTATCAAAAACTCAAGTGTCCAAAGTGGCATCTGAATGTTGTCTTCTCTATATAGAAATCGAGGGTTTCTTCACAGAAGCTTGAGTTTTCTCGTAACTTATTTTGAAAAATAGTGTATTGGTTTCAAAATCGCATGAGTTTTTTTTTTGCCTTAGAGTCGCGAAGTCTCTCTAAAAAAACACAGCAAATTTTCACGATCTGGCCGTGTAAAGATATTTTTCCTCACCAGACCAAAAACCCCAGGAAGCATCCCCAAGATGACAAGGGGACATTCCCTCGTCCCCACAACGGCTAGGCGTCCCTTGCTGCTGCGAATGATTCCAAGCAAAGTTCCCAAACTCGGACTCGACAAGGCTGACTCGACTCGTGACTCGGCAATGACTCGGCAAAATTAAAAAAACCCTTGAAATTTAGAGATTTTTAATGATTTAAAACTTGTTTCATGCACCCATTATTGAATAAAGCTTAAAGACACTATAACATCATCAAATAGAAGCTAATTTGATCACATACATCCATCACATGCGTAAAAATGTAAATTGTAGCTGAAGGAAATAGAAAACATAGATATATAGAGTTATAAAAATTGTCAAATGTATATAAATCCATGACATCAAATGTTCCCAAACATATATGTAACTGTAAACAAAAACAAGTCTATGCCTCAGGCTCTAGCTCATCCTCAACCTCAGCTTCAGAGTAGTTTGTTTGCCTCCTACAAAAGCGTCTAAGGTAGGTCCTAGATGACTGAGTGGCCATAGTCTCCGCCTGTGAGGCGCCACAATGATCAACATCAGTTGTGCCTATGCCGGATCGTGTTGTATCATCCTCCTCTGCCATAGCTAAAGCCTCACCCTCTCTGTCTGCTTGGTCAACGCACTCATGGTCCTCCTCAGTGAAGACGGGATCGGTAGACTCAGTGATCCACTCAGACACTGGATCGATCTCCGCTAGAGTAATCGAAGAGGAGTCAATGTCCAATATCTGTCTGATCCTAAGACGGAGGTTGTAATGACTAAAAACAAGATCATTCAACCTCTACACAAACAACTTTTTTTTTTTTGCAAGTCAAAACATTGACATGCCACAGCGCGAGTCCTAGAGCTCGGATTCGGCGAGTTTTGCCATAACTTGCCTAACTCGCGAGTCAAGCGAGTTATGAGTAAAACTCGCCCAAATTGTTAAACGCAATGCACCACTGAGAGGGGGAGGGGGTGAATCAGTGGTTCTCAAACTTTTCCCTTTAGCAATCCTATGTGAGCATGTCGGTTATTAGATCTAACTAGGAACAGACTTAACGATTAGAGAGAAGACTAACTCAAATGCAAACACACACAAAGGGACATCTCATAACACCAGGATGTACGAGGAAAACCCAAGATGGGAAAACCTTGATGAGCAATGCTGCTAGAGTCTACTACTCCAATCCAGCCTCACAATCAAAACTTTGTTACAATATTTAGGGCACCAACCCAAGGAGCACCAACCCCTGACTTTATGGGCTACAACCCAAAGGAGCACCAACCCCTGACTTTATGGACTACAACCCCTGCACCGAGCTATAACTCAGTGTCCTTAAAGTAAACTTCAAATACAAAAGTAGTTATCTTGTTACAAGTGAATCTTGCAACCATTTCATATACCTTACTCCGCGGTGAGATACCTTCTCTGCAACACCAACTCACTTCTTTGCTGGTAAACTTTATCGGTACACCTCTCCTCTTCTTCTTAACTACTGGATCTCCACCTTGCTGCTCTACACTTTACCGATACTAAACACATCCTGTTTGTGTCTGCCTACTCAACAGCTTCCTTCACCTCTAATCTGTCGGTATGGACACTACCGGTTCTTCTCTCCTACCGGTTGAACACTTCAACCAGGTTCTCCCTTGCTCTCACTCTCTTCTCAAGTGCTCATTTGGCACTTGGCTGATTCGCTCTTACTTGCAGAAGTAACACACTTCGCAACAGCGTAAAATGATCTTTTGTTTAGCGAGCACAACCAATCTCTTAGGCTTGCATATTTATAACCCAGACTTCCCGCCAAAATCCAATTTTAAACTTGGCACCTTAGGGGTTTTCTTCACTCAACACGAGGCACATCAAATCCACTCAAATCTGATCGAATCACAACACAGAGATGTCAATCTGTACATATCTGCCATTTTTGTACCTTACAGAAATCGCCTTCCTATTCCCACAATCTGCAATCAATCTGTCGGCATACTTCTTGGTCAATCGCCATTAATGGCATGATGGATTGCTTCAACTACTTTGAACTGCTCGATCAGTCTATCCTCGATCCTCTCTTGTCCATTTAATCTCGAGCCGCGCACTTCTGCAACTCCACCTCGAAATTTGCAGTCATTAATAATGTCGGACCAATCACAACCTTACCGACCTCACTTCACCGACCCATGCATGTTTCATCCGCCACTTCATGCAAGTTTGCCACTCCATCTTCACGTGGCATCACTGTTGATATCCACATCAACCAACTGTTAACTTGGCTCTTCAAGTCGGTCCAGATAGGATCGCCGACCAAACACTCTATCGGTTCCTCTTTCCTACCGGTTAACTCCTCATCATGTCTGCCCTTTGTTGTACTGTCGGTGGAACACCTAAACTGGTCTTCAGACATGACTAACCTAAGCATGCACATTCCCATCAAGTGAGAAGTCTTTTGTATCTGCACCTTGTCCATATTACCAGTGGACAAACATACCGATAAGCACTCTTGATGACACAAGTCATCAACCTTCACTAGACTCCTTCTTCAGTCAAGCCATCCTTCCTCTATTTGCATCTGCTGCTATGCCTTCTCCCTGATCAGCTCAGACCATATCTCAACCAGTTTGTCAAAGTGACAAACACTTCACACTTCATCTATACCGGCACCTCAACATGCCTTCTCAGTCGATCCAGTGCATAGCTCTGACTTCATTCACTTGAGGCATTCCTTTTGTTTCACCTGTGGATCCAATGTGAACCTTCAAGTACTTGCCTTTACCTCTTCACTCTTATGCACACAATGCATAATAGGAGATAAGCTCCACTTACCGGTGGTGTCACCTTGTCTTCTGCATCCTGCAATGCACTTCATGTGACTTCCCTGTTTGTGCAACATCTCTTCAAATAGGCACATGTGATCTGATGTGAGCACATTCACTGTCAGTCATTGCTTCTCATGATGACTATATCTTCATCCGGTAGGAGTCCTGTTGTTCTGCAACCTTACAGTATACCTTTTCATTCTTCTCTTCCAGTGTTGATATGATTCAGGTAACATTCTGCCTCTTCATCACAAACAGCTGCTCAAACACCTCTCTATCTCATCACACAAGTCAGGCACTAACTCATGTACTCGTGACTCCTGAGGTCATCTTCCTTACCTTAACGGTGTACTGCAACACAAGGTAATATCCAAGATATCACATCCTGCACTCCTCCATAGCAGTGTTGCACATACATCTCTTCTACCGATAGTCATCCCATACCAATTGACATCAATGACAACACAATGCCAACAATCTCCCCCTTTGGCATTGATGTCAACACATGTAGTATCCGGCATACTACATAGTCTTTCTCCCCCTTACTGTGATCCATGGATTCACACACATGTAGTATGTGGTATACTATAGAATCCTTCTCCCCCTTTGACAACAATGGCGAAGGGAACTGTCAAGATATTATTTCTCTTTGTATGTACCGGTCACTGACAGAATACTTTCTCCCACTTTGTCTTCATTGGATGCAACTCGTCCTTTGATACCACTTGTTATTTTGTCACTTACTGTTACATCTTCTCAAGTCACAACACTTGAGATGGGGATTTTAACCATCAACTGACACTAATTGAGTATGCAGATCCGAAGCCATTTGAACTCAATTTGCAGAAAGATTGATACCAATTGTTGATGTGTCAGTCAATACCACTCACTTGTTGGTCACCCTGCAACAATTTCCATCATCTGTAGTTTGGGCGATCAGTATCTTTACAGGTTCAAGCAAGCTGTCTCTGTATCACGAGCACTTGAACTTCCCTTGAGTCATACACCTCAGGTTCTTCTCTCCGGTCAGGTACAATATCGGGACTCCAATCTCCTCCATATACTAGCTGTGCATATGAGATCATCTGATGATCCTTCAACTCTATTGTATCCACCACAGCTTATGACATGATCCTGGATCTTCACAATGCCAGACAATGTTATCATCATGCCAAGAATCAAACCGGTTAGCCCAAAAAAAAAACATGCAAGCCTGCATGATCAATCACGGGGCCAACATATGTCTTTCAGGTTTTCTTCAATACCACCTAAGACATAACTTCACTCCATGCTATCGGGGCTAATGCAATGATCTCCAACCTCATTGTCTTACATAACCTGCAAGTACCTGTTAGCATTCATGTCAGTAACAATCTGCACATACCAGTTTCTTGTACTGGTCCATTATCACTACCGGAACACCCTCTTGTGACCCCTGACATCTTGTGTCACTTGGCATCCGATCCCAATTGTTATCTCATCATACTTTGACTCAGCAGTAGTGATCCAACTTTCATCTGTAGGTGTGTAGTCAAGGAAGCATCTACACACACTTATCATTTCATTTTTATCCTTCATACCGGCAACAGCATGTTCTTCCATGTTGCCTTCTTCACTGAGGGGGTGAATAATGAATTCAATGTACTACTCCCCCTAGGATCCTACATCTCCTTTAGACCTTAGGAGTTATCACCTGTGCAATGGGTGCACAGTGCCGGTCCATTGTCTTCTTCCTCCATACTTGCTTAATCTCATTCTTCTTCCCATTTTCAAACTGGGGAGCAGGTCTTTCCTTCTTCTGCTGAGGTGTCCTTCCATTTCCTGATTTTCCATCACAGCCAGAAGTAGTGCTATAGTAGCACACAGCATCCATCCCAACTTCATGTTTGGAGAATCTCTTGACATACCAGTTTGACCATCTCCTTCTGGTCATGTTGTTGTGACTAGCAACTGAAACCGGTGGACCTCTTGCTCCTACAAGGACATTTCTCCTTTGATTCCAAGTTGGTTTCTGACTTCCACATGCTCTGTATTCACCAATCTGCAGAGCATAGTTTCCTTTTCCCGCATTCAAACTTCCTATGGCCAAGACCATTGCAGTTATGACAAACGACATTTGCATAACCGGGAGAGGGGACATGCATGTGTCTACTCCTGGATACATTTTGCTCATATGCATGATGTCCATGAGATCCTACATTATTCTTTCTAGATCTCTTTCTACATGCCTCTACCCTATGGCAATAAGCATTACATGCAAAACAATAACCGGTAAATGATGGCATATGACTTACAAATTTATTTTACCATGCATGAGGAGATCTTACCGGTTTTGCATCTCCATTTCTTCTTCTTTGAGAATGGATCCTTGGTTGTCCATTTTGTGCAGCTCTTCCATCTGGTCTCTTCTTCTCCCACATTTGCTTTCCCCTATGGGTGGTAGCATTTTTTTGTCCTTTGTTGTTAGGAGGTCTTCTTTGTTGCTTCCTCGTCTTCTTGCTTCTAGTGAAGCTTTCTTCTCCCATCTTCCCCTTTCCTTTGGGATCTACATTGTTTCTCCATGCAGCACCATTCTTCTTCCTTAGCTTGAGCTCATCTTGACATTTCTCAAGTTCTTTCCCGAGGAACTCCATTTCAACTATTATTTGCCGATGCTCTTTATCATTTGTCTCTAGCTCAGCTTTTAAGTCTTTGCACCTGCATTCCTTGGTGTCTTTTTGTTGAGTCTTTAACTCTGAGATATATTTCTCAGATTCTTCAAGGCATCCGATCAACCGGTTTTGCTCAACAACTGCAGCATTCTTAAACAGCTTGTATTCATTTCTCAGATTCTCCATTTCACTTCCCTTGGAGTCCAAGACTGATTTCAAATCATCAATCAATCTTTTTGTCTCTTCTAGTTGAGTGGTCAGTAAACCAACCTTTTGGTTTGATACTTTGAGGCAGGTCCTCAACTGGCTGCAATCCTCATGAACTGATCTTTTGTAGTTTTCAAAATCATTCCTAACATTATGACGCTCTTCTAGAGCGCTTACCAGTTCACACTCAAGATCCACTTCTGCATCTTCTTCTTCTTCATCATCATTTCCAAATAGGTCTTGCTGACCAGATCTATCTACCTTGTCTCCTTCCTCAAGATTGCTCCCAAACACATCATACCAGTGGGATCTATCTGCATTATCCTTTTTTGATGTGTGACCCTCAACGTCTGTCTCATGGGCCATGAAAAGATGAGTCTCCTCATCAACATTGTAGCTGCAGCAATTTGAACTGCCTCTGTAATCTGCACACGAATCTGCTCTAACCTTCTTCTCACTCTCACAAGTTGATTCAGTGGTGCAGGGTTCATTTCCATATAGCTTCTTCAATCTATCCCATGGACTCTTTGCCCATTTGCATCTATCCACCTGTGAGGAGATATCACCGGTGAGCCCACTGAAGATAGCCTTCATGGCTTCTTCATTACATATGCATCTTCTTTCATCTTTAGTGCCGATGGGCGGACAGACATTCCTAGGGAGACCATCGACAACCGACATCCATACATCAAACCCTAGAGAGGATAAGAAAACTTCCATTCTGCAACTCCAAATAGAATAGTTTGAACCATCAAACACTGGAGCAGCGATTGACACTAAACAAATCATTGTGTCCTTAAGCCCGAATCTACCCAAAGCTGGAGAAAGCTCTTCTAACTGGGAACCTAGGCTCTGATACCAATTGTTAGGCACAATGCACCACTGAGAGGGGGAGAGGGTGAATCAGTGGTTCTCAAACTTTTCCCTTTAGCAATCCTATGTGAGCATGTCGGTTATTAGATCTAACTAGGAACAGACTTAACTGTTAGAGAGAAGACTAACTCAAATGCAAACACACACAAAGGGACATCTCACAACACCAGGATGTACGAGGAAAACCAAAGATGGGAAAAACCATGGTGAGAAATGCTATTGGAGTCTACTGCTCCAATCCAGCCTCACAATCAAAACTTTGTTACAATGTTTAGGGCACCAACCCAAGGAGCACCAACCCCTGACTTTATGGGCTACAACCCAAAGCAGCTACAACCCCTGCACCGAGCTACAACTCGATGTCCTTAAAGTAAACTTCAAATACAAAAGTAGTTATCTTGTTACAAGTGAATCTTGCAACCATTTCATATACCTTACTCCGTCGGTGATATACCTTCTCTGCAACACCGACTCACTTCTATTGCAGCTCTTCACCTGTTGCTTCTTTGCCGGTAAACTCTACCGGTACACCTCTCCTCTTCTTCTTCTCTACTGGATCTCCACCTTGTTGCTCTACACTTTACCAGTACTACACTCAGTCGATTCTGTGTCTACCTACTCAGCAACTTCCTTCACCTCTACTCTGCCGGTATGGACACTACCGATTCTTCTCTCCTACCGGTTGAACACTTCAACCAGGTTCTCCCTTGCTCTCACTCTCTTCTTAGGTGCTCGTTTGGCACTTGGCTGATTCGCTCTTACTTGCAGAAGTAACACACTTCGCAGCAGCGTAAAATGATCTTTTGTTTAGCAAGCACTACCAATCTCTTAGGCTTGCATATTTATAACCCAGACTTCCCGCCAAAATCCAATTTTAAACTTGGCGCCTTAGGGGTTTTCTTCACTCAACATGAGGCACATCGAATCCACTCAAATCTGATTGAATCACAACACAAAGATGTCAATCTGTACATATCTGCCATTTTCGTGCCTTACAGAACACGCCTTCCTATTCCAGCAATCTGCAATCAATATGTCAGCATACTTATTGGTCAATCGCCATTAATGGCATGATGGATTGCTTCAACTACTTCGAACTGCTCAATCAGTCTATCCTCGATCCTCTCTTGTCCATTTAATCTCGAGCCGCACACTTCTACAACTCCACCTCAAACTTTGCAGTCATTAATAATGTCGGACCAATCACAACTACCTTACCGACCTCACTTCACCGACCCGTGCATGTTTCATCTACCACTTCATGCAAGTTTGCCACTTCATCTTCACGTGGCATCACTGTCGATATCCACATCAACCAACTGTTAACTTGGCTCTTCAAGTCGGTCCAGATAGGATCGCCGACCAAACACTCTACCAGTTCCTCTTTCCTACCGGTCTACTAACCCTGTCGGTATCACACACTGTACCGGTTAACTCCTCATCATGTCTGCCCTTTGTTGTATTGTCGGTGGAACACCTAAACCGGTCTTCAGACATGACTAACCTAAGCATGCACATTCCCATCAAGTGAGAAGTCTTATGTATCTGCACCTTGTCTATATTACCGGTGGACATACATACCGATAAGCAACCTTCACTAGACTCCTTCAGTCAGGCCATCCTTCCTCTATCTGTATCTGCTACTATGCCTTCTCCCTGATCAGCTCAGACCATATCTCAGCTAGTTTGTCAAAGTGGAACACTTCACACTTCATCAGTACCATCATCTCAACATACCTTCTCAGTCGGTCCAGTGCATAGTTCTGACTTCATTCACTTGAGGCATTCCTTTTGTTTCACCGGTGGATCCGGTGTGAACCTTCAAGTACTTGCCTTTACCTCTTCACTCTTATGCACACAATGCATAATAGGAGATAAGCTCCACTTACCGGTGGAGTGTCACCTTGTCTTTTGCATCCTGCAATGCACTTCATGTGACTTCCCTGTTTGTGCAGCATCTCTTCAAACAGGCACATGTGATCTGATGTGAGCACATTCACTGTCAGTCATTGCTTCTCATGATGACTATATCTTCATCCAGTGGGAGTCCTGTTGTTCTGCAACCTTACAGCATACCTGTTCATTCTTCTCTTCTAGTGTTGATATGATTCAGGTAACATTCTGCCTCTTCATCACAAACAGCCGCTCAAACACCTCTCTATCTCCTCACACAAGTCAGGCACTAACTCATGTACTCGTGACTCCTGAGGTCATCTTCCTTACCTTACCAATGTACTGCAACACAAGGTGATATCCAGGATATCACATCCTGCACTCCTCCATAGCAGTGTTGCACATACATCTCTTCTATCGGTAGTCATCCCATACCAGTTGACATCAATGACAACACAATGCCAAGAGTCTGAGTCACGAGTTGTCAAAACTTGCCGAGCTTGGCTCGACTCGCCAACTCAACAAACTCACCTGACTCACGTCGAGTTTTGATACTCTGATTCCAAGCTTACAAAAACCTAAAAAATAAAGTGTTTTTTTAATTTTCTCTGCTTCTATTCATCTATGGGGAGGGCACAAGGACTTCTAAACCACAAAAGAACCCTAAAATTACATAAAGAGTTAAAACCAAACAAAACACTAACCCAACAACCAAGATTGGTCGGGCTATCATTGGATGATCCACTTTTGCTAAAGTGGTGAGAATGACTCGAATGGTTCTAAATCTTTGCATATTGATAGTTCGAATGAGACTTGGTTTCATAGACTATTGTATTTTGTTGTTTGAGACTTCTGGATACGTGTCTGAGAACTTTGGATATTGATAGACCGTGGTTTTTTTATGTTTAAGATTGTTGTTATAATGCTTTATTGAAATTTATCCAAGTTGCAGGGTTCGTCGGGTTCAGGGGCTAGTACCTGTACCCAAAACCGAACTCGAAACCTAGAAATTTGTTATACTGGTATACTACTACTCGCATTATTTATTTGCATTTTGATATTGTTGTTATCAATTATTGACATATCTATCTCTCTTTCCCCTTCTCTCTCTATAATATATTAATATATTTTAAAAAATTCATATATATATATATATATATATATAATTAAAAATTTGTATATTGTCATCCCCTAATTTTGGCCCTCTAGGAAATGTCATGGAAATGTGTTCCCTGTCATCCTCAAAACACCATGGAACATTCGAGAAATATTGTTTTCCTCTCACTTTGGCTATTGCTTTAGCATTGTGATTCACGGCATTTGATGTTGCTCCTTGATTTGGCACCTCTTTCTCATTTTAGTGTTGTTCTTAATATTGCTCTCTTCCTTGATGGTGGCTTTCTTTGATGATGACTCATTGTTCTTAGGCACCTTGGCATTTTATTGTTGTTCTACGAATATGTATGACTTGTGAGACTCTTGTATGGCAAGTGTATTCTCGTATGATGTCTCTACTCCAAGATTGGCATTTGTGTAAACCTATTTATCCCCCATGTATCTTCATTGCTTGAGTGATTGGGCCATGTGACTATCTTCATGAGCATGGTGGGATGGACCTACGGGTTCCACATGGTTGGGTGGCATTGCAAATCACAGTTGGGGACCAATAGACTTGTCATCGAGAGTTTCTCCTTCTTGCTCATTCATTCCTTGCAAAATGTAAACTACATACATTGATTCAAAGCATTGAAATTATTGATGTAATTGTATAATTGAAAACTCCTATTGGAGTTGGAAGTAAACATATGATATTGGTATAGGATTGAAATTGTTTATGTAAGTCGATGTTGGTATCGGACACAATTGAGTATGTTATCTTCCTTATGCGCAATGTTGTAATCTTGTTTAAGTGCATAGGAACACTTAGTTTGGTGCTTAAAATGAATCTATAGGAGTCATGTGGTGTCTTGGGGGGCGTTATTGTCCCCTCTTAGCATTGTTACGTGTCCTTGATGGAATTCGAGTGGATTCAGGTGGTTTTGGGTCAATTCGGACCCATTCTGGACAATCCAAAAAGCCTTGTAAAGCCTTGCGACGAGGTGTATGTGTTGTTGAGGCTTGTTTGAGGGTGTTAGAGTTCATTTAGAGAAGTTTAAGGTGGATTGGATATGATTAGGGTCCATCTAATCTTCGCTTATGCTTGTTGGTGTCACCTAATAACCAAATCTATAGTTTGATACTTCATCTCCACACCTTTCTGTTGTTTTCTCAATCCTCGACTGTCATCAATGTATTTTTACTACACCAATGTGTTTTTGGTGTCTGGGAATCCTTATTGTCCATCAGCTTCACCCACTGCCTTGGACATTGGCACGTCCGAAGGACTACAACACAATTACAAGTCAACTGAGCATACCAGTGCAAATTTTGAGCACCAATGCAAGTTGAGGACACTTGCGCATGCGAAGGACTAGGGCACGCCATGCTAGTGTCCTAATAGGATGTCAAGATCCCTAGTGGGTGAGTTTGATAGGGTTTTTGAAGGTCTAAAGGGTCAATTTAATCTCATCGAAGATGCCTGTTGTGGCATGTGGTGTCTAGGGAACCTTTGAGGTGTCTTGATGGTGTTTTTGGGGTGAGTTTGAGTGGTGTCAATAGTGTTTGTGTGTGAGTTGATGCTTGTCAAAGCCCATACGTGACATCTAGGACCTAAGAGATGGTCTTGTTGGTCAAGTTGATCTAATAACTTCTTTGGGGATCTTGTGTGAGTTTAATCATCTTGTGGACCTTGTCTAATGTGTTTGGAGACCTTTTCCTATGCTTGGTAGATGTTTTGTGTTTTAAGTCTTCTGCTTGTGCAGTGTCGCATGTTGCCAAGTAGTCGTAAGTTCAAGGCTTGGCTATTATTCTTCTATGAGATGCATATGTTGATCTTAAATGTTTCAAAAGAAAATTATTCCATGCATTCTTATGTCTATTTAGCTCGTTTTCTTGGGGGTTCCTTGGCGGGGCATTACATTTGCATTGGGATTGAATGAAATTGGTTTTCACATTGGGAATCACCTATTTAAACCAAGTGTTTAGATTCCTTTCACCAAACCCTACAACTCTTATAATCATCTATGTGCAAAGCGTTCCAAGTGTTCTTTTGATAAAATGGAGGTAGAATACTTAGGCCATGTTCTCTTTGTCGAAGATGTTAAGGTAGATCCCAAGAAAATTGAGGGCATGTCAAACTAGTCAATACCAAAAACTTTTAAAAATCTCTCACCAATTGTTACCACAAATTCAATAAATTAACATAAAATTGCAACTCCTTTGACTGAAATGTTAAGAAAAAATGCATTCATGTGTTATTAATCAATTGAGCATGGCTTTGGCCTTCTCAAACATTCAATGTATACTACTCCTTTCGTCAAATTGATTGTCATTGACAATGATGCTTCAAAGGTAGGAATCGACATAGAGTTGATACGCAAAGTAAGACGCTCAACATTCACTAGCAAACAACTAGAGAGAAAAAGTCAAGTAAAACCTACCTATGAGAAATAATGTTGGCAATACTTCATGTTGTAATTCAACAGCAAGCCTATCTTTTGAAGCAACATTTCTACACCAACATAGATCATCATAGCCCAAAGTATTTCTTTTGAACTAAATTATTGAGCTATGATTATGAAATTATCTACAAGAAATGAAATAGTGTGTCATGGCAAATGCTCTATCTCCCAATTTAAAGACAATGGGACATCATGTGCTTGATCCTTACCAACTCTATATGGTAAAAATTAATAGTGCACAATATTTTAATATTCTATAAAATAACTGGATACGGTTACAAAGAGGTTCATCTCCTTATATAGAGAATGGAGAATGAAACCATGCAAAAGGATAAATGTAATGTCCCCATTTTTGGAAAGGAATTAATTAATTAATTTAATTAGTTAAGTTGTCCAAATTATTATTATTTTTCATGGATAGCTTAATTAATTATTTTAATTAATAATATTAAGTTAATTATGTATAAAGTTATCAAATAAATTAAAATTAAAAGATGACTTTATATTTAATTAATTTAATAAAGTGACTTAATTAAATATCATAAAGTCACTTAAGTGAAATAATATTATTTCTAGAAGATTTTGGATGTTGGGGGTGAAAAATACGGTGAACCACGGGGACGCGTCCCCCCCCCTTTTGGGCGCGTCCCCCCGTCAAAAACGTCTCGGGGACGAGGGGACGGGGACGCGACGTCCCCCGTCGTCCCGCCACCGCCACCCAAACGCCGCCGGGACGCGGAGACGTCCCCGCGTCTCCCAGGGAGACGTGGAGACGTGGAGACGTCTCCTTGGGAGACGTTTGGGCGTCTCCCAAAGAGACATGGAGACGCCTCCACGTCTCCTTGGGAGACGTTTGGGCGTCTCCCCGTCCTTCAAGAGACGTGCAGACGTCTCTCCAAGGACGGGGAGACGCCCAGACGTCTCCTGTCGCCCCCACTTATATGCAATGTTTAAAATTAAAATTTTAAAAAAAAGTGAGTTTTTAAGTTTTTGGAGGGTTAAGGGGTAACTCTAATTGGACGTGGGCCAATAGAAAAATAACACCCATTGAAAAATATAGGGGGAAACCGCGCCGATAGAAGTAGGGAAAATCTAACCTCCGAGTTTGATTAGGCTCCATATAACAACACAACTTAGAAATCTTGGTATTTAGATTTAGTATTTCAAATTTCCTATAGTCTCATTTCAAATGTAATTCTTACACTGTAATATTGTCATACATCTTTTCAAAACTAGTTTTTCAAGTACTATATGTATATGTACAAGTATATGAGCACCACCACCCCGCCACCCCCCCGCCGTCCCCCCGCCGTCCCCAAATTTAGGCCCTTGGTCCCCCCGTCCCGGAAACGCGTCCCCCCCGTCCCCCCGTCCCCAACGCTCGTGGAACACTGGAAAAATATAAAGGGAGATCAAGTTGAGCTTCAAAGCAGCTAGGATTTGGATTTTGGTTTTGATTGTGTTTTATAGAACCGAGAGGTGTCTGCAGAAAATTATCTTTGGGAACGAAAACTCACATTGATAGCATAACTGAGGGAGTGAAAGATCTCTCGAGGGGTTGCACTAGGGAGGTGATACTTCAGTCATCTCATTTGAGCTTACTGAGTTTTAACAACAGCATTCATGGAGTATGCATGGGAAGTATGCTTCAGATTAGGGTGCATTTGATGTGTTGAATCTGCACTTCATTGATAAGAAGAGACGATTTCTATATAAGACCGACTGAAGTGGAAATTAGGAGGTAGCTGCCCTTATTTCAGGACTGAGATAACTCGAACCTCTACCTTCATACCCACGATTTTGTTCTTATTCTATCGCTGAAGTATTCTAATTTGCATTGGAGGACAGCGATAACATTTAGGGTCAAGGGTGATTCGATTAGGAGTGATTGGAAGGAGTATTGAGAAGGAATCATTACCCAAATCTGATCTGAAGACAAACTGTATCAGACGGCTAAGTCTCATGAAATCTGCTCCTACTCTTCCACCTTGGCATTGAACTTATCATTTGGTAATAGCAATTTGATTGGGATATGACAGTGATTATTTTAGGAGTGGAAAAGAGAAGTTTGGTGCTGGAAATTGATAGATATCAAACCTCGAATTAGCAGCAGGGGCGATCTGAAAAGGGGATCGAATTTGATCATTGAAGACTCCAAAATTGGTGATATTGATTGCTTCTTCATCTCCAAGGCAAGGCGAGTTTAATCAGGTTTCTTTTGGGCATCATTCTCTTAGTAATTACATATTGTATGCTGATCATCATGGCTGCCTTGTGTTCTCAGAAATTCTGAGTACTCATTAATAAATTGCTAAGTGTTTGAACACATGTGAGCAATGTAATGACCTTATTGTCTCATGAATAGAAGGAGTAATTGAGTTGCATCTCTTGATCATTGTTACAAAGATTTCACGCCAACTGTTTGTCAAAATTACAGTCTGCCTGTAGCTTTATGTTCTTGCATATCTATTCACACTAATGCATCAAAAATACAAATACAAAGTGCACCATCACCCTAGAGGCTTATAGTGTTGATTGGTAGTCATCCTTTGATTATGCTTTGTGGATCATGCTTCCAAACACAAGTCTGAAAACTTGCAACAGTCAAAACTGTAAATTTTGTGCCCTAGATCAGTAATCAGATTTATGTCTTTTAATTATGCCCTAGTTTGTTAATCAGATTTGTAACATTTTAGTAAACCATAATTCAGTAAACTCAGAAATGAAACAAGTAAACAAGAGGCAAACACAAATACCCTGGGAAAAGCTCCAAAGAGGAAAACCCAGCATTAAAGACCCACAGGTCAGATTATATATTCTCTCTTAATTGCACAAATGCAATACTTAGCTTGCTTCTCCAGATCTGATCCTTTTGTATGTCAGATATGCACTTCTAAGCACTTCAAGTCTGCACCAAAAGGGGCCTATGTCCTCTTGGACAAGTTCACACAATCCTTGACAAGTTCGCACAATCCTTGGGTAATTTCGCACCTTTTATTTGCAGAGCTAGTTTGCTGATTGCATGAATGAATGTAGTGATTGTGTTTGTACTTTATCTTTATTTATATGGATCCTTGACCTAGGTCGGCCTTAAACCTTTTTGGCGCCAATTTATATTTATTGTGGCATGAGACTTTAGTGTAGTGTGAAGGATGGGGCCGGACTTGTCTTGGGGGCACACTACCCCTTAAAGATGGGTCCTAGCCTTAAATGGGTTCGGATGTTGCCTGAAGGCAATCCGAACCCATCTTCCCTAGTTATAAACAACACTCCCTCTTAACTAGGGAAGAAGAGAATACATAATCTGAACCTTTAGAGTTCCATCTAGCACACAAGCATAGAATGGATCTAGCACACAAGCATAGAATTACATCTTCCACCTAGCACACAAGCATAGGATGGTTCTAGCACACAAGCATAGAAAGTGTAATACACAAGTGGGTCTTTACATAATTACAATTTTCCATCTAGCACACAAGCATCGATTGAATACTTTTCATTCTTGCACACAAGCAAAGAATGATCAAAGCACAGCAGATAGAGTCATTGAGATTGGAGCTCCCTCGCAACCAGGGTTTCATTTTCCACAATACCAAGTCTGTCTCTGAAGTATTCAAACTTCACTCTGGATAAGGGTTTGGTAAGGATATCCACAACCTGTTCATCTATGCTAATATACTTTAGCTGAATGGCACCTCTTTGCACCATATCCCGAATGAAGTGATAGTGCGTTTCCACATGTTTGGACCGGTCATGGAACACAAGATTTACTGACATCTTTATACAGCTTTGATTATCACAATGAATGGTGGTAGGACCACTAGCTTGACCAAATAACCCAACAAGGAGTTTGCGAAGCCGCACTGCTTCTCTGGATGCAACGGATGCTGCAATGTACTCACCTTCTGCAGTGCTTAATGCTACGGAAGATTGCTTTATACATGCCCAAGAGATCACTGCAGAGACCAAATTGAAGCAGATACCCGAAGTACTTTTCCTGCCCTTGACACTTCCTACCCAATCTGAATCTGGATAGCCTTCCAAGAAGATTGAGGTATAAGTGAATACTTCAGCCCATAACCAATAGTGCCACACAGGTATCTTAGAATGTGCTTGGCAACCACCAGGTGAACAAGTTTAGGCATGCTCATGAACTGACTGAGGGCATTCATAGCATAACAGATATCTAGCCTTGTATTGACTAGATACATCAAGGATCCAATCAACTGCCTGTAATCAGATGGATCTGCAAAATCAGAGTTAGCTGCAAAAACACTTAATTTCTTTAAGTTAGATTCCATAGGAGTATGCATGGGTTTACAATCCATCATTCTAAATCTTTTCAAAATATCAATAGTATATTTTCCTTGACTTAGAAAAATTTTATTGGAATTTTGCCATACTTCTAACCCTAGGAAGTAATGCATTAGACCTAAATCCTTCATTTCAAATTCTGAGGCTAATTCTTTCTTACATCTTATGATTAGTTTATTTTCACCAATGAGAAATAAATCATCCACATACAAAACAAAAATAAGCATATCATCGTTATAAACCTTTAAGTAAATGTTAGCATCAGCATCATTCTTACGAAATCCTAAGCTTAGTAAGTACTTATCAATTATTTCATACCACGCACGAGGAGTCTATTTGAGCCCATATAAGGCTTTCTTCAACGTGCAAACATGAGAATCTCTTTTATGGATTACATAACCTTCTGGTTGCTCAATATAGACTTCCTCCTCAATGACACCATTGAGGAAGGTTGTCTTAACGTCCATTTGATGCAGTTCCCAACCTTTGGCTGCACCAATAGCTATTATAGATCAAATAGAAGTATATCTAGCAACAGGAGCAAAAGTTTCTTCATAATCTATTCCTTCCTTTTGAGAGAAACCACGAGCTACAAACCTAGCTTTGTATTTTTCAATACTACCATCAGCATTATGCTTAATTTTAAACAACCATTTAGAAGAAACAACAGACTTACCTTTGGGTCTGGGTACAATGTCCCAGACATCATTCTTGATGATAGACCCATACTCTTCATCCATGGCTAATTTCCAAGCATGATGGGACATAGCTTCTTTGACATTGTGAGGTTCACACTCAATGATATTACACATCACAGAAATGTAGTTGGTGTGGTTTTGGAATCTCCTGCTATCTCTAAAGGTTCCTCTGGGAGCAGCAAATCCTTCAACATCTTGAATCGTGTTTCTAACCCAAAGTGGTCTCTTCTTGCAAATCACAATATCCTGAGGTATATCAGTAGAGACCATGGGTTCTGTTGGGTCATCCTGAACTTCCTAATTCGAAAGGTCAGTGGACTCCTCCTGTATCTCAGGGTTAGCATCAACTATTGAATCTTGATTTTCAATCACCATATCGTTATTGCCAAATAATGAACCTTTAGATCTTTTGAAAGCAATATCTTCTTCAAAAGTTACATCTCTACTTACCTCAACATACCTTTGACCTGAAATGTAGATCCTGGAGGCTTTGGAAGATTCAATGTATCCCACTAGGATGCCTTTCTTTCCAGAGGGATCCAACTTGGTTCATTTTTCTTTAGGCACATGAACATACACCGGTCTCCCAAATATCCTTAGGTGGCTGATGTCAAGTTTGATTCTTGTAAAGGCTTCTTCAAGAGTTACATTCTTTAGAGCACGATGAGGACATCTATTCTGGATGTAAACTGCTATTTTGGATGCTTCCGCCCATAGAAAAGGTTGCAAGTCTTGATCATGAATCATGGCTCTTGTAGCTTCAACAATGGTCATGTTCTTTCTTTCAGCAACTCCATTTTATTGAGGATTGTAGGGAACACAGAACTCCCTCTTAATTCCTGCCTTAACACAGAAGTCATAGAAACTACGTGAGGTGTACTCACCTCCATTGTCGGACCTTAAACATTTAATTCGATTTCCTATAGTGTTTTCAACTAAGGCTTTAAATTCTTTAAATCTGTTTAGGACTTCTTCAAACTCTTTAGATTTAAGAAAGTAAATCCATGTTTTCCTAGAGAAATCATCTATGAAGATAACATAATACAGGAAACCGCTAGGAGATGCTACCGACATAGGACCACATAAATCTGAATGAATAAGTTCTAACTTTTCTTTAGCCCTACTATCGCTTTTATGAAAAGGATTCTTTACATTCTTACCCATTGCACAACCTTTACAAGCATCATCATGAGATAAACTAAGTTTAGGCATACCTTTAACCATTTTACCGAGAGTGGAGAGAGCTTGAAAGTGAAGATGTCCAAGTCTTCTATGCCATAGCTCACATGATTCAGGGGCCTCATGAATGAGAGCTTGAATTGAATTAGCTGCAAGCTTATATAAACTATCACATCTATTTCCAATAACACGGGCAGTTTTGAAATTAGATTACTTAGACCAAGCAAGTACTTTCCCTTCAGAAAATGCTATTTGCAAACCCTTATCTTCTAACGCAGAAATGGAAATAAGATTTGTTTTAATACCAGGTACAAAAAGAATATCATAGAGTTGTAAGGAAATACCAGAATCTAGTTTTAAAGAGGTAGTACCAGAACCTTTTATCGAGTATCGAGCGTCATCACCGATTACCACATGAAGGTTGGTGTCTTTTTCAATTAGATCTGAAAGATGCTCACGAAAACCTGAGATGTGTCTGGAGGCACCACTGTCAATTATCCAAGTATTACTGTTCGTAGGAACATTGTTGGATAGAGCAGAGATAAGAAGATAGTCCTCACTTTGATCGGCAACTTCATTTAAATTGACTTCCCTTTCCTTGGGATCATTTTGACAATCTCTGGCATAGTGACCATACTTATTGCATCTGAAGCAACGAATGTGAGAGGAATCTCTTGACTTCTTCCTTGGATCATAGGAGGAGGATCTAAAATCTTTGCTTCTCTTTTCTTTCTTCCAATGTCCACCTTTCCTAGATTTAGCTAAGAGAACATGATTATCATCTTTGTGAGAGTTCTTGAGTTTTCCTCTTACCTCAATTCAAGATTCCTCTTCAATGCAATCAGATTGAAGACGCTCAAAGTTGGGACGATCAGCTCTTCCACCAATGCTACGAATGAATGGTTCCCATTCATCAGATAGACCATTTAATGCAATCATAACAAGATCTTTATCAGAAATTTGGCAATCAAGAGTGCTTAGTTTGTCCTTTAGTTCATTGATCTTCATGAAGTAGGCTATGATTGAGTTTTCTTCTTTCATTTTCATGTGAAGAAGTTGCTGCCTTAGAGCAAGAGCCCTGCTGAGGTTGTTGACTTCATACATCCCTTCCAAGTGTTTGATCATTTCCCTGGCAGACGCAAATTTTGATATGACAGTGACAAGATGATTCTTAACGAATTCAATTATGATCTTCCTAGCCTTGAGGGAGTCTTTCTTGAACTGCTTCAGCTCTTCAACATCTTCCGGAGGGAACAGCCTTTCTTCTTCTACGAATTTCAGCAGATCATTCTCTTCAAGGATCAATAGAATACGGACTTTCCAAGCAGCAAAATCAAGGGCTCCATCAAGTCTATCTTCAGCCCTCAAACCTGACATTTTAATCTGAAAACAAACAGCAACTATATGTAGTAAATGATTTACTAAAATCTTGAAGTTAGTGACACCTTAGCTCTGATACCATGTAAATTTTGTGCCCTAGATTAGTAATCAGATTTATGTCTTTTAATTATGCTCTAGTTTGTTAATCAAATTTGTAACATTTTAGTAAACCATAATTTAGTAAACTCAGAAATGAAACAAGTAAACAAGAGGCAAGCACAAATACCCTGGGAAAACCTCCAAGGAGGAAAAACCCAGCATTAAAGACCCACATGTCAGATTATATATTCTCTCTTAATTGCACAAATACAATACTTAGCTTGCTTCTCCAAATCTGATCGTTTTGTATGTCAGATCTGCGCTTCTAAGCACTTCAAGTCTACACCAAAAGGGGCCTAAGTCCTCTTGGACAAGTTCGCACAATCCTTGACAAGTTCGCACAATCGTTGGGTAATTTCGCACCTTTTATTTGCAAAGCTAGTTTGCTGATTGCATGAATGAATGTAGTGATTGTGTTTGTACTTTATCTTTATTTATATGGATCCTTGACCTAGGTCGGCCTTAAACCTTTTTGGCACCAATTTATATTTATTGTGGCGTGAGACTTTAGTGTAGCGTGGAGGATGGGGCCGGACTTGTCTTGGGGGCATGCTACCCCTTAAAGATGGGTCCTAGCCTTAAATGGGTTCGGATGTTGCCTTAAGGCAATCTGAACCCATCTTCCCTAGTTATAAACAACAAAAACAGCATAACACGCAAGTTATACTGCAAGCTAGAAACCACATAACACGCAGGTTATACAGACTGGGAATCGGCACAGCATGTTGACAGCATACTATTTGACAATATTCCTTGCATATTTAGTCATTTATGAGCAGGGGATATTAAAATAAACATGACATGACTCACCCAACACTCAAAATAGTGAACTAAAAAACAAAAAAACTTGCCACTAAGGTGACTTTATTACAACTATAAGCCTTCTCTTATAATAATTATTTAATATTATTCTAATAGCTGCCCTTAGGGCTTACTATATTGAAAGCAAAACATATCAAACTAAAAGCACACTCAACTATGAATTTCCATTCTTCAAAATATTTTCTTTGAACAAAAGCCATACATCGAATTGAACTCAATCAAGCTGCCTTGAACCTTCGTAAATGTGTAGCTCCCTAGCTGAATTCCCAAGTTCCTGGATTACCACCTCCTTGAACTCCTAAATTATAAAACCCCCAAATCATTGGACAACTTATGCTGAGTAACACTCATAGAGCTCCATCAAGGTGTTTTAAAATACTTGTAAGGGTATGATTCCCAAGATCCACAAACTCCCAATATAACTAGGCAACCTTCCATTTTCAGTTTTATCTATTTTGGATTGCTTTCTTCAAAGTGTGAACTTCTTCTAATACGAGTATTTCATCATTCATCTTGACATAGGAATCTTTGCAAGCTCTCCAAGCAATACATCTAGAAGATCTTCAACATGGCAACAAAGTGTGTCATCATTAACTTCAAGAAGTACTTCAGCACATTTCACTTCATGATACCCATAGGCAAAGTGCATGGTTGTCCAACCTTATAAGTTTGCTCCCTTAATTGTGTAGGTAATTCAAAGAAACACCAATGAAAATAACACCAAATGTGATTATTAGAGTCAATGCTACTATAACCTGAATTGTAGAAGTTGGAACTCCAATCTCATCCATTGTAGAAACCAAAGATCACAAAAAACTTTTAGCATGTAAGCCACTAAGCAGCTCACCAAAACCGTTGATTAAAAAACTTTCACTACAGCCCAATGAAACAAATAGTGAAATCTTATGCCCTAGTAGCTTGAGTGCAAACCCTAGTTGCTGGTTTTGAGCACAAACCGAAGGCATGGATTTAACTTACAGTGTGGAATTACTTATGCCAACTTGCACATCAAAAACCCTAGTCATCGACCTCTAATGTGATTTTTAATTATGTTGTGATTTTTAACCTAGGTTACCGGGAAACGGAGGTACTTGGAGACGCTGGAGACTGGTACCGGTACTGGTACGCCTAATTTTCAAAAATAGGAGACAGGGGTACTTCGAGACACCAATTTTTTTTAAATATAATTTAATAATTTCTAGAGAGTATACATAGAACTTTGAAAACAAGAACAGTGGTGAAGTTTAACGTTAAATTTAAAATTGAACAAAAATTGAAATTAAAATTGCTTATAATATTAAATCTAAGTGATCTGTGCATCGGGAAGTTTCCGGAGACATTTTTGGTACCGGAGACGCATCTCCATCTCCGGTATGCGTCTCAGGGGGTAGTAGACAGGTGTCCTGGTAACGTAGATTTTAACATGTTGCAAGTTTTTCTACAAAGAAAAATGAAGACATTATAAACTTGACACGAACTATTTAAGCTACAAGGAATGCAACTACAAATGATCACAAAATATCACCTACAAACTAATGGTGTCAACCTAAAATAGTCAAGTAAAACTTGAAGATGTTTTTATATTGTTTTGCTCCAAAGCAACAATTTTGCTAGGCTAAGTAGATACCTCTTGCTGAATGTTGGTACAACACTTCTTACAATTCCTCAAACAAGACAGCACCAAAATAAATTGTTTATGGTCAACCACCATATCTATCACATCCCACCTTTCAAGGTATGGGGACATGTCATCAATTCAACTCTCAACCACCAAGAACATCTACTACTCTCAAGAACGACTTCACCCTACCTCAAAACCATATAAATCAACACCATTCCAAGTGTGCATTTGTTGATGGGGACATGGTATTTTTGCACCTATAACCATATGAGCAAACATCCTTCAAGCTTAGAGAGAATCGAAAATTAGCCTGTAAATTCTATTGAGCATTACCAAGTACAATGAGTCAATATCATCACTTAGAAATTGGACCTTCCTTTCTCTCCCAAGATACATACTATTTTCTATGTTTCGTGTTTGAAAAAGGGCATTATTCAATGTGTTCACATTCAATTGAGGCAGTTCAAGAGTTGGCATATCTGGGAAAGCCCAAATGTTTCTTCTTTTGTAGGTGGTTCTTCAACACTTTGGACTTATGGAATCAATTTTTGGCTTAGTGCATCATCAACTACTTTGCATGTACTCTGCATATGATTGTCTTTATTTCCAAGGATTAGGTCCCCAATAGAACCCTCACATATCTAAAACTATATACTTAGTTACATGCTTCATTTGAAAAACAATTTCTTTCGTTTTTGTATGTATAACAGTTTATACTTGGCTTGAATGATAATCTCACAACATATCCATTTGAGAAGGAACTCCTAAAATGATTATGCATTCAGTTGCATTAGTCAATATGCATCAATGCACAAAATAAAGACACTCCCTCAATGAGAATTGCAGCATAGAAAGTTAGCTCCACTGAATATAAGTAGTAACCAAATTGGCTTAGGCCATTATAGGATCTTGTATGTCAAAATAATACTCCCTAGATATCACTCAGCAAAACCAAAGGTATAAATGACATTCAATTTCTTGGTATTTAACCAAAAACTAAAGCTAAAGAAATATATCAGAAAACTAAAAAACATTGTGAAAAATTATAAAAATAGGAAAAAAATATTTTTGATATTTCATGCCATACTAAGGGAAAAAATGTTGCTTTTCCATTGAGGACAACACAAGTTTTTTTATTTTTAAAAACTAGACAGGAGATATTGTTGCCGTATGTATAGCTGCGGGAGAATCCTTGAGGGGCCGACTTCACCAAATGTGCAATTAGCCTTCGGCTTTGCACATTTGGGGGTTGGCCGACTAATAAAGAAGAGCGATTGTATTTGACTAAAATAAAATATAAAATCATATTAGATAGCTTTGAGGGCCAACCCTTTGTGAAAGGGTGCCTCTCCCTCATATATATATATGAGGAGCAATCTCATTCCTTGGACAATCAATCAGTTAGTAGAAACATATGTGGTGTGCTCGGGGGTGACGATAGGAGTTTATCATCTATGGTTGGGAAGGCAACAGATCTGATTGTTTGCCTGTGGTTAATCGAGCGCTACCATTTAACAGATATGTGGCAGCAGCCCCTAGTAGGGTCAAGAGTCAGCACCATTTTGCACAGCACATGTCATTTTTCAAAATTTTATTGTTAACCACACTCCAAAGCCTTCAAAAAAACATCAATGTTGAGGCCGTACAGCAGTAATTAGGCCTAAATTACATAATGAAATGGATATTAGCTGAGAAACAAGCACCCTCATGTGTGGATACATACACATGCATCATAGTTACCAAGAACTTCCATCATACAAACATGGACAGCATCTTCAACTCCATATTCACAATTTTGTTGACAAACATTTATATAGAATATAACGGTATCCTTATTATACAATCGCATATCCTAATTTGAATCATGACCCCATCCCCGTGCCCCCCATCTCTGTGTAACAATGGTATAAATGAATGTCTAATCATTTCCTATCCATTGTGTGTAACGAGATCAGGAGCAGGAGCCATTGTGGTTGTGATGTTAATAAAAATTGCAAACCCAGCAAAAAAGACCAAGAAAAATATTGCGCAGACCTCAGTTCTTGTTGCCTTTGTATCCGAAGGGTGGAAGCATGTTCCCATTCTTCATATTGTGCTTTGGCTAGTGCATCCCTACTATATACAAAATAATCAATAAGTTTTTCCACTTTGCTCAGCTCCATTGCCTGATAGCATAGAGGAAAAAGTATGTTACTGTCAGTCTTTGAAACCATTAAGGGTATAAATCAATAAACCTATCTTAAGAACATTGTAAAACCTGATGATTATGAGATTCAAAATTCATGGGAAAATAATATTAGCAAGTATCTGACAATAATTGTATATCCATATTAACATGATAAAGACAAAAGCATATCTCGGTAAGAGAATTCACTGTATTCATCAGAACTCTACACCCTAGGAGAAAGTCTGTATGTTTCATATGCATCGTCTCCATGCTCAGCAGGTAAACATCATGTACACCATGCAATGCATTCAATTCAAAAATAGCAGACTCCAAATTTATATTGAATGTAAATGAAAATGATTGTTTAGAAATATAAGAATTTAGTGACTTACGCGCATTACGGGAAATGGAGACAAGGGTTACCAAATGGCTGCTTGTTTTTTTTCAGATTAAAGACTGAAGAAATTAATGTTAGGAAATGTCCAAGAGCATTCAAAAACAGCCGGTATAATATGCAGTTAGAGGAGTGCAATGAGTGTCAGTCCCATGGTAGAAAGCAAAACAAACTATGAAAGCCTAATAACAATATAAACTGCAAAGCTAATCATTATTAGGTTATGGCATATAGTGCTTGACGAGAAGATAAAATAAGTCTAGCAAATCAACTATCATCTTTATTTCACACATGACCATATTGTCACAGTACAATCTTTTTCAATTGTTAATTTAAATATTGCCCATACAAATTTGTTAGACCCAAAATGAGAATTTGGCTGTCTGTGTCTGTACTTACAGAAAAAATATTAGTCTCTGATTCTTCATTCATTTGCTGCATCTAATAATATGTACTAAAAATGCTATAACTAAAAAAAAACTAATTAAATTAAGTAACTTTATAATATCTGACATGTTCGTAATGCAAAAACAGTTGAAAGGAATTAGCTCATCACCTTATTAAGAAGGCTAATTGCTTCAACATATTGCTTGCTCTCAAGCATAGCTAAACCAAGCAGGTAAAGGGCCTGAAACACATTTTGTATTAATGCATTAAGCGCACATTGCATACATCTATAGCTCAAAAATCGAAAGCTAGACATGCAACTGTTAAGCAATCAAATTGAAAAAACTCCTAGTTTGGCTTCCAGATTATTGCCAAATACTTGATTGTTGTATGTAGAAGCAAAATTTGGTTTCCAGATTATTGCCAAATACTTGATTGTTGTAATGCTTACAACAAACTTGAACAAATATAAAAACAGATGATTTTCATCTACATATTTGTTCAAACAATAATCACACTGTTTAAAATTGCACCAATACCTCGATTACAAATACTCATGAGAAGTGAAAACAGTATGATGTTATTGTAAAAGCAAGCGAACACAAACATAACTGAATTCAGCTAACCTCAAGGAGGATAGGAAATATACAAATGCAAGACCTTCTTGTGGCTATACGATAGTGTTTTATTGCATTTGATTTCTTAGTGACATGAACGCAATCATGCAGAAACTAAACGGAGAGCATGTTTATAATGTTGCAGAGAATAGTCTAATAGCCACTGAAATCATTACAGATTTTGCATACTCAAAAAGAGGTAAGGAGTCAATAATGGACAAGCAAAGTTAAATTAAGAAGAATATAATATTATACACCTAGAGCCACAGCATTATGATGTATATGGGTTATGCCCGTATAACCTACTTTGATATAGTATGGATTCTTTGAAAGCATTTAGTCAGATAACCTTCAAACGTTTGGATCCAAGAAGATATTCAGTGGAAGACAAACTATGTAAATCTAGTTGTATTATTATTTTTATACATGGAAGTAACATTAATAAGAAATCAAAGATAAGCATTAATCAAAGAAAGAGACGTAGAAAGATACTAGAATTCAAAAAAAAAGTGATTAATTTCTACGCTCCATACATGGCATAATCTCAAGGGAGATGTTTTGCTCTTTATCTTCCACTAGCTACGTCTATACTATGACTGTTTATGCTTGCTTATAAAATATAGATGTATACATCAAGATACAAGTCACTAAGGCTAAACAACCAGTATGGAAGTTGATAGTTAAGCCTACATGTGACTTTTCACCTTCTAACAATTGAGTTGAATGACATTAAACATAACAATTAAATCTGGCCCACAATGTGTTGCCCTAAATCTCATGGGGACACTACTCCTTAACTACATGAGACGAACCCATTGACTCATATGGAGAGCTTCACCCTTCTAGGTTGAAGGCAACAACATTATTAGCTCTCAACCATACCCCATGTTGTGAGTAGACCTTAAAGGTTTGGTATTGGAAGGTTGAAATTTGTACCTAAGTGTTATATTATGTTTTAATACAAGTAGAAATCACTTTCAATGTGCTACTTAATAAATTTTATAATAACTGACAATACGATGTAGACTCTGAAATATCATGTTATTACACTAAATAAAAGCAACACAAGCTGGGATTGATCTATGAAACTAGAAATGGTGAAAGGAAGGTTACAAGGCATTCCCATTTGGCTAGATAAACAGGCTGCAAAGCAAGATCTAAAAGTTTCCAGACAATGACATAGGACTTCTGAAAATGTAATATCTAGTGTATAAGTCCCAAGCGCTAGCATCTAATGGACTGGCCAGTGTCTAAGTGTTTGGCACTAATGCCTGACTAGCAGGCACTAGTGTGTAACTAGCTGGCATAACTGACCTCCACAAACATTCTTGTTTTCAAATTTGACGTTCCTCCGAATTTCTAAAGTTGCTTACCTGAGTTTTAGAAGCCTTTTTGAGTGTGCAAATATTCATAATCACCTCTCAAATGGAATAACAGTCAAGTTTGAATGGGGCCAAAAGTTCTATGGTAAGATAGGTCCAGTAGGAAACACAAGTGCATACTTTAGTGAAAGCATAGAACAGGAGGCCTTTTTCTAGGAGAGGGAGAGCAATGGCAACTAAAAAACTAGGGAAAATTTTAAAATACGGATAATCTCATTAATTCGTATGATGAGGCATTCACTATATTCATTATACAACCATATTATAAAACATTAGAGCTGAATTGAAAATTCACATGCCGAGACTTAACATACAAATAAAAATATTCAATGTCTAATCATTTGGGTTTTCAGTGCCAATATACATATGCAAAAAAATAAAACCAAAATGGTACAATTACAAAACTACTAAATGTAGGCAACTTGTGTATATCATTATCAAAGTTTGAAAGAGTCACTACCGGTATGACGGATTACCTTATCCAATGTGTTAGCACCTCTTTGAATTTGAAGGTCCCATGATGAAAAAATTGATTGCAGCACTTAGAAACACCCCTGCAAATTATTCCCAGGTAGCCTACATTGAGGGTGAATAACTTGATGCCCTTTGATTTGTCATGAATAATCACTTTGGGATCTTGTTCATCTGTTGTTAGAGAGTGACCATGTCAATCCTCAGGCCCCCATAGTCAAATCTGATGTGTTTTTGATGCAGCAAGTTTGAAGGTTCAAAAAGGTTTTCTTGTTTGCATAGGTTCAGAACAGCCAGAGTAGCCATTTTCAGAGATTAATATTTTACTACCAATTGATTGTCATGGCAGAAGGATTGGTGCTAGCAATTTTCCACATTTTAATGTACCCCTGTGTCCGATTTTACAGCTCCGGGACCTCATTTGGTATTTTTCTCAAACCAAAAGCAAATGCAGTTTACTGTGTTTTACTGATTGCACAGCATTAAGTTTGTCAGCAGACCAACTTTGAGAGTCGATATTTTGGAACCAGGTAATTGTCAAGAGAAGTGGATTGGTTCCTCCGATTGTCATCATGTTTATGTACTCCCCTGTTAATTCACGCAGTCTTTGAGTAATATTTGGTATTTTTTTGAAGCTGAAACCAAATGGAGTTTACAGTGTTTCATTGTCTGCATGTTCTTGACAGTTTTAGAGTGGTCAACTTTGACCATTAATATTTTGTAGATTTGATGGAATTAAGAAAATTTGTGTGGCACACATTCTCTTTGTACCTAAATGAACTAATTGCCCCAGGGACAGCTTCCCAAAGCAAGGTTTGATATTTTTTTTCAAGGCAGTGATTTGGCAAGGTTTAGAAAAATTCTGCATGTGTAGTTCCAGATAATGCCATAGTAAGCAACTTTGAGCATTAATATTTTGCAGCTCAGGTTATGTCATGCAAATCCACCTAGCAGTCTGATTTTCATTACACTCAACATGTCTGTCAAATTCCAAGACTTGGAAAGAAGGTTTGGTCAATTTGTAAAGGTGTTTCCGGAGACTGCCTGGCTTGTTTTAGTCACAATGTAGATATGTCAAAAATCAGATTTTATTTGTTTTCCACTTTGTGTTTTTGCCCTAAACGTATTCACATGTGGTTTCAAAGCAGCTCCAAGGACCAAGTGTTCAGAAACGAAAACAAAATTAGCCAGGCCCACAAAGGGACTCGGCTAGTATTGTGGTGTCGTGTTGTGACCTTTTTCACACATCGCCCCATTGCAAATGGGGATCCCTGTTTTTGCTTTTTAGGGTTTTGTTAGAGCCTCGCAACCCTTCTTGGCACCATTTTGTCAGTTTTGAAAGGTCTGAGTTTTGGAAGTCACAAGTCAGTTTATGCAAGCCATGGTCAGAACAGAGTCTAGACATCGTCAATGTGCCTAGAAAGTCTGAAGGATGAAGATTGCAACTGATTCGGATCAATTTGGACAACTTTCTATTTTTTGAAAGCTTTGCTTTTTCACTTTTTTCTATTTTTTAGGAAGTTTCATTTTTGGCACTTGAAGCACAATCCCCGAAATGGCAAATTTTAGAAAGTTTTTCCTATTTTTTTAGGGAACATTGTTTTTTCTATTTTTGGAAAGGGGATCTAGGGTTTGCACTATTGGCTCTGAGTTATATTGAAAATGATCATGAATTCCACCCAAAATTCAAATTTTGTCCGAAAAAACTAAGTTCCTAGATTTTAGTGATCTAGAGGAATTCAGAGGATAAATGGTGTATGAATTTCAAATTTCAAGAAGATCCAAGTTGAAATGCATAAGTTATGAAGATTTTGAATTTAGTTTTCATGGAGATCAGGTATCTTCAAGTCCGCCCAGCAAAGAGGCTCATAGGGTCATGAGTTTGATTAAATCAGCCCTCATGATGTATGCAAAGGGAAGGAGGTCTCTCCAAGTCCGCTCACCTTGGTGCCCAATTGTCATAAAGTTCGCTTGGAATCAATGCACAAAATGAACTAAGTCCGCCCTCATGGTGCATGAGTTTGATGAAGTCTGCCATGCTAGTGAAAGGTGCACCAACTCCCCTCAAGTCCACCTTGTAAAGTGCAAGGATATGAGCAACTCCGCCTTGTAAAGTGCAAGGATATGAGCAACTCCGCCAAGAAAGAAGTGCAAAGACATGTCTAAATCCACTTTGAAACATGAACTGCAAAGGTATGGTGAAGTCTGCCCTAAAGTGAGAGAAGAAGCAAGTTGAGAGATGCATGGAATCAACCAAGTCCGCAAAGTTCGAACTCTTTAAGAATGAATCATTCATTCATTTCTCTCATTCAAGCAGTTTGAATATGGAGAGCGAAACACTTGAAAAATTATTTCAGGTTTTCTAAAGCATTTTCAAAGCCTCAAGAACAGTTCGAAAACTTTCAAAGGCATTGAGGAGAAGACAAACAAGGATTTTCATCTATTTCTCAAGGTGACAGGGGTATTCTAGTTTGTTTCCTTACCTTTTGATGAAGATTCAAGGCATCTTTGGTGATTTACAATCTACTTTTCAAAGTTTTGGAGGATATTTTCAGAGACTAGTCTGATTTTTACATATTTTCCAGAATTTGAATCTGATTTCAACTTTTATTCACAGACTTTTGGGACTAAGTTATTCATTTTCAGATTAATCAAAGACAAATTTCACTCCCAAACCTTCAAATCGGATTGAGTTTTCAAGGGTTTCCAGAATTTCTAAGTGTTCACAGCTTGTTAAAGGCTAAAAGAGTTGAGGAATTGGAGTAAATGGGACCAAAATCAGAGCACTCTGCCATCAAACCTTCAAAATTTACACTCAAAGTTAGAATCTTAACTTAATTTCTTTTGGGTTTTGCAGATCATAGATGAGAGCTAAGGTGGGATCATCGCAGAAAACACAAATGAAGTTTCAAGCCAAATTCAGAATTGAAGACAAGTCCACAAGCAAGGTTCATCCGAGCATGGAGATGGCCAAAATTTGGCTAAGTATGAGAATACTTCATAGAAAAAAATCCAATTTCCTCCATTGTGGCAAAAGAAGAGGAATTCTTCTCCAAACTCAAGGCACTTGAAAGAATCTCAAGGCATCAGATTGAGTGTTCAAGGGTTTCCAAAATTTCTAAGTGTTCACAGCTTGTTAAAGGCTAAAAGAGTTGAGGAATTGGAGTAAATGGGACCCAAAATCAGAGCACTCTGCCATCAAACCTTCAAAATTTACACTCAAAGTTAGAATCTTAACTTAATTTCTTTTGGGTTTTGCAGATCATAGATGAGAGCTAAGGCGGGATCATCGCAGAAAACACAAATGAAGTTTCAAGCCAGATTCAGAATTGAAGACAAGTCCACAAGCAAGGTTCATCCGAACATAGAGATGGCCAAAATTTGGCTAAGTATGAGAATACTTCATAGAAAAAAAATCCAATTTCCTCCATTGTGGCGAAAGAAGAGGAATTCTTCTCTAAATTCAAGGCACTTGAAAGAATCTCAAGGCATCAAGAAAGAAAAGTTCTCAAACTTGGTGAAAATATAGAAAAGAATTTTGTATTTCTAGTACAAGTGTCCCCAAATGTAATTTTCACATTAGTCAAGGGGTAGTTAGTTGTAACAAACCCTAATTAGGGTTTTGATCTTTCAATCTTGGCCATTGATCACAGTTCGATCACAGTTCGATCTCGGTCGTTCAAAACTTTTGTGTGCCTATATAAGGTTTCCTCCTCTCATTTGGAGAGTGAGGTTTTTGAAATATTGTTGCGAGAGGTCATTTTTGGATAATATATTACTTGTGTGCTTCTAGGCTTTGTAATCTCTATTATTTGAATGATTAGCAAAGTTTTCAAATTCCTCAAGTTTTCAATTTCCTCAACACAATAGTTTAGATTTTATTTCATGTATGTTAGACAAATGCAAGATCTGATAAGTATTGATTTGTGGTGAATCTCCACTCATACTTTTGATGAACAGATGTTTTTTGTTCATTGTGTAAAGTTAGTTTGAGCTTCCTTTGTGGATTCTTAACTTTTGTCTGGATAAATATTGTTCAATTTGAGGTTAGTTATTCATGACGTGAAAATCAAAAGCACATCCCTTGAAGATTGCACCCACTTTGTGTAGTTGTCCTAATTGTGGTGAAGCAGAGTGTGGTTATTGAGTTCACCTAGTCAATACCGTCTCTTGAATTCCTAGGAATAGATTAGAACTTCTAAGCCCTTGTCTCCTTTTCAGTTTTTCCATGAACCAAGTCCCAAATGATAGAGCTTCATTGTCTAAACCTTCATTGTGAATTGAACAAGCCAAGCATAAGTCCCTTTGTGTATTACCAACATATCACAATGCCCATTGAGCTTATCCACACGTCATGACTTGACAAAAGAAACCTTGGAATTGCCATATGATCTTCTTGCAATCTTAGCATAAGCGGTGATTTTTCAAGAGAGGATAGAGTGTCTTTGGACATTTTATTCTAAGTTTGGTGAATGATAAAACACACACCAACATGTCATAAAATCAATTAAGGTCCATTCTAATAAATGTTTATTATTTAAATCATTTTGATTTAAATAATAATGTGTCCAAATTTATTTGGGTTCGTAGGTGTGCTAAAAAGAAAATGAGATTATTTAAATCATTCAATTGATTTATATACCTAACATTATTCAAAAGGGTTAAATCCACGATTTAACAAATCAGTTTAACGATTCCATTAATATTAGCAAATGAGGAATTACACTTCCCAAAATGTAACAAGAAAGGCCATGCAAATGTTTCAAATGTATGCAAAAAGGGGAATTAAAATGCAAACATAAATATATTCTGCAATTTTAAATGATAACCCCATGAAGCAATGGGCGAAGAAATGAGAGTGGTGCAGGCCTTCAAGGTCTCCCTGCTATCCCGCAAACAAATTAGGGCAACCCAAATTTCCTTGCGAGAGCATGAGGTAACCTCACTACCCCACACAAAAATTAGGGCATATGGAAAAATGACGCAGGGGTGTGGGGAGTGCCTTCGTTAAAGATGGAAATGCGTTAATGTTCACTGCCTATCATTCATCTCTTGTTGACTTGGCTACTTCTACGCAATGTTGGGTTGTGGGAAAGCATTTTTCTAGATGGTCTGCAGATTTCTCAACACAAAATCGAGATTGTATTTTTTTTGTCTCACATGCCCATATTCTTTAAGGCCATCTCTATGTTCTAGGCACAATTTTGAAATCTATATCATTTATTTGAATGAAAACGTTGTATCTTGTTGAATCGGCATTATCTGAAAGTGTTGAGGAGGGATGTGATGTATGTGTTGCCCCTTTGTCTCATCTTTCCGCGCAATAACTTCTTAATGTTGCAAATCCCTTTGTGAATGATGTGATTATCCTCATCTTTAGCCAGTAATAAACAAAGCAACATCGTGTGTGGTATCAAGAGTTTGGACTGGCTATTGATCTACAAGCGTTGGCGAGTCATTACATTGCTCGATGCTTCTTTGTGGCAAGTTTTTTGGAATATCAACAAGTTGTTCTTATCTGAGGATGTATCATGATTGGGTCCGCTAATATAAGGGAGGAGTGTCTGCATGAAGCATCATGGTCACTATTAATTAAATGTGAAAAGTCCAGTGAAAATGTTTGCAGCGAAGTTTTCCTCCTGTGATCAAACATTGACTATTTTTTTCATTGTCCCTTGCTCTCTTTGCACTTTCAAGCAGCTCACAGAGGATATGAGGGATACCTTGCAGAATTTGATTTGCAGGTCCTGTGCACAAATGTTTTAGCATATGTGGAGGATCGATTGAGAAATGGTGTATGGGTTCATTACCTTCTTAAGATCGATCAAAATTGATGGCAACACAACAATTTTCATTTTATAATTCATCGGGAAATTTCTATGAAGGGAGTTGTATATATTTGTGTGAAGTTCCAATTCTTTACAAGTTTCAAGTGCAAATCATTTTGAAGCTCCTGCACACTGTTAATGATGATCCCAAGTCTCACACTCTACATCAAGAAAATTTGGGGTGAATGATTAAAATGCAGCATTAAGGAAAATGTTTCTCATTCACAAATAACAGTGTTCACAAAGGACAAGCAAAAAATATTTCACTGGAGAAATTAAATTAAGTAAGACAACATGTCAATAATGAAGATTTTAGAAGGCAAAGGGATGTGAATAATTGCAAATGGTGAGCACATGGGAAATTATTTTTACCCATGATGGTAAAAGATAAAGAGCAGCAGAATCATTACTCTCATTCAGATAAAAACATTTCAGTGAGTGTGCAATACCATAATGGGTGGATATTTTCATTTCAAAATAGAATTGGCAATTAAGGATGATTGACTCAGAGGGATTCCTTTTAACCAAAGAGGTAAAATGCAATGTAACCAATATATTTTCACCTAATAAAGATGTATTTCACGGGACATATTCAAAAGGCCAGAGCAGAGTAAAATAGAACAAAGGGGTCAATTACAAGTGAAAGGTAAATAGAATGGAAAATCACTTTTACTATCAAAGGAGAGATAAGAGTCAAATGCTGAAATTTTCTAAAAGTGCCACATGTCAAAAGGAAAGAGAGGACAAAAGTATTTAGCTGCAGAATAAAGTGATGCAACTAGCATTTTCATTATGTGAAAAATAAATCACGGGAAAAGCAAATAGAATAAGGACAAAGCTATTGTTGCAAACAGAAAAAAAAGGGGGGAAATGCAGATTGAAGACTAAGGAGGGAAAGAGGAGAATGTTTTGGTTGCAAAGAAAAGAAAAGGAAAATTAAAGATTCCAGAATCAGCTGGAACAGATGTTGCCAGGTGTCAGCAGCAAGTCAGATCTGGAGTTTTCTCATTCTCTTTATATTCTTCTTTCTTCTCTTTTGTACAAGTTCTGAACTGCAGACTTTGAAAAATAGTATAGAGAAGTGTATAGCTTAGGGTTGGGATTTTATCCACAGAAAATGAGCATGTAAATTTTCAGCAATGTCAATCAATTTTGAGCAAAATCGGATAAAAAATTGCAGAAGTTGTCTCCATTTTGTATTCTCAAATTACATATGAATCAAACACATCAACGATGCTTTGATTTGTCATTTAATCTTTTTGCAATTGTGTGATCTGTGATGGACTTCTTCAAAGAAGAATTAAATGTTGTATACAGGTTATTGTGGATTTGAGATAATGAAATGGATCTGTAAGTATGATTATGCAATAATATGAGAAGTTGCATTAATGTCAGGCATTAATGTGAAAGGGCCACTAATTTGAGGTGATATGTTGTTTAAGTTTGCACTCGTTTGAGGTGATATGTTGTAGGGCCACTAGTTTGAGGTGATATGTTGTAGGAGTTAAGTTTTAGTCTAGGAATTATTCACAATTGCTAAGTGAATGTTGAGATGCCAAGATCAAAGCCAGATTTAAGGTTATTTAGACTATCCTTGGTGAATTCTTATTGAGAATTATCTGCTGTAAAATACAATGTTTGTGCAAAGTATGTGTTGAATCCTTAGGCATTGTTAGGTTCACCCACCCTGAGCTAGCAGAGCCAGAAGTGCAAGAGATTTCAATCTTGTGACTAAATCTCGTTCGTTGGCCAAATCAACCCCTAAGTCTGAGCATATGAAAGTGGCGATTCTTTAGGATTCAACCGATTTGCTGATTT